>NC_052475.1:25141186-25441186 GCF_009730915.1 Dioscorea cayenensis subsp. rotundata
CATGCGTAGTTTTGTTTACTGTTTGAGATACTGCGGCTCAGGAACTAAAGATGATATCACGCAAAGCAACAGTAGAAAAGAATCAGTTTTTGATCACTATGAAACTTGAGGCCAAAAAATCAGCACAGCGGGCAAAGTTGAAACTTTCTTATGTTTCATCTTTGTAAAGATGATGTTATGTCAAAGTTAAAGACTTAAAAACCAGTAGCAAAGATAGATTCTCTGCAATAGTTCTTTCATTTTGACTGTGAGTAGAGAGAAAAGGAAATGAAGATGGGCAAAATGAATTTAAAACCAGAGTTTGATACCTAAATGTCCTTCTTTTCGCATATGATTTATATAAATCCATTTAAGGCCTGAATTCAAGCTAGGATGTTGAACACAAGTAAAGTAAGAGGAAAAATACACACATATTGTGATATCCATTGGATGGGGAGGATTGTAATGCTCAAGCTCATGAGATGGTGGTGTTCTTTAGTTTTAATGCCATATTGTTATTGAGAGAGCACTGTGAAAAACTCCTGCCAAACTTAGTAGCTGAAGCCAAGACATCCAAATTAGCCTGTAAATGATCCATTCCTAAAGAGATGGGAAACAATGGTGAGACTACTTGATGATTCTGGTTTGAGATATTAGTGTGACTAGTTGGAAGAACCGAACTAGTTCCTCTACTGCATGCAGTAGAACTGCACTAGTTAATGGATTCAGCGAGAAACCAGTCCGAAGAAGAGAGATATCCGAAAGGCGGTACACCGGTGAGGGCCATGTCGCAATTGTTCAGTGATGGATGAAGAACCACAGAAATCGTGATCTTTCATTTGGCTGTCAGATTTGGTTGATGTAGTTTGGTGCATTGCTGTTAGACCAGAGTGAGACCCTAATTCTTGTACCATGGATGATGAGGTGGAGGTTGAAAACCTAGGGGTTTAGAGTCTCGAGGTTGAGACATGACTCCCATTGTTGCTTTGAGATGAGAGCGCCATTGTTCCTGCACAGACTTAAGTAATAGTTGGTATAGAGAGCGAGAAGAAAAATTCCAAATCCACAAGGAATGAAAATCTCACATGCATTAAATATATATATATATATATATATATATATATTTATATGTTATATAGACAAAAGAAACAAAGGAACAAACAAGTTGGTTAACATACTTACAAAATGAAGAGGTTTGGTTGGAGTCATGGAAAAGAAGGAAGAAGAGGAGGTGGGAGAGAGAAAGAGGAACCATGGGGTCGTGATCATGCATGATGATCATCAGAGTTTGAAGAAGAGTCCATCATGATTCTTTCTTTCTTTCTTTCTTTCTTTCTTTCTTTCTTTAAGGGTCTTGAGTACTCTTGAGAGTCCCAAGATGGAAAAAGGAACAAGGAGAAAAGGGATGTATAAGAGGTAGTAAGGCGCAGCAGCAGCAGCGGTAGTAGTAGAACTCTGGAATCATCAGCCTCTCACGCCGAAAAACCGAACATCAAAACACTGCAGCTCACATGACTCACTTTCCTCTTCACTTCTACAACCGCAGAAATTCATCTATTGATAAGATAGAGGCACAACTAGCTATAAAGCTTAACACTGTTCATCTCTCTCTCTCTCTCCTCCTGCGTCTCCTCTCATGTGATGGTAGCAAGGCCTTGAGCTTTGCTTTTCAGAAGAACCTTTCTGCAGATCTGTAACTAAAGGTAAGTATCATCTCACTTCTCTTCTGAGTCTTCTCTATCAAATCCTCTTCTTCACTCTCTTGCTCATGATCTCTTTCTTTCTTTTGTTTTCTTTATATGAAGCTATTTTTTTTTTCACACTCTCCTTGCAACAACACTCAGATGGGTTATATATACTCTCTCAGCTGCCATCCTTCAATATCTTCAATCCCAAGGCTTTCTTTCTAAACAATGTCCTTCTGAGATGAACATATGCTCCTCATATTCTCTCTCTCTCTCTCTCTCTCTCTCTCTCTCTCTCTCTGTCTGACAGCAAAGGCAAGAAGAACTCTTCTTCTTATCTCAAGGAATCTAAAACTCTCTAGACAGCAACATGAATAATATATAGAGAAAGTTCAAATGAGAAATAGTTATATATATACACATATATATATAGTATAATATAAGGAAAAATAATAATATAAGAGTATTTAATACAGTTAAACAATAGTAAACCATAACTTTGTGATTTGACAAGTTAAAAATATACTAGTCAATATAGAATATGTGGAGAAGTGAATAATAACACTTATGACGCATTGTAGTTGTGCGATGATATCATACATTAATTTAAGGCATAGATGTGGATTATAGATAATTAATTAATTAAGTGTTTTATAGTTAATTAGTGTTAGTATAAGAGGGTGGGTAACACCTGTTTTGCTAAATCATGTCTCCTAGTGGCAGAGGAGCTCAAATTCCCATCCTTAACTATCATAAAAATATGTTTAGGTGAATATCATATTAGATGAATTTTATCCTTCTTAAAAAAGATTATGTTGATGTTAAGTATAACCATAATAAATTTATTTAATTAATTAATATGAAGCTATTATACTATATGTAAGTTCATCATATGCCATTATATTGAGGCTCATTGGATGGCATTATATTGCCCATGCATATATACATACAACAAAGTTTATAATTAGCTAGTTATGAGTCATTCACCAACATTCATATGAATATATAAATAATATAAATAATATAAATATGAAGGCGTGCTGTATCAAGGTTGGTTGTAGTGAGTGATGATCTCTTCCTATAGTACAAAGATTTAATATATATAATGTAAGCTATCAAAGTTGAGTTGGCGTCCCTCCAAGCAGGGCAAAATATATTTAACTCAGAAGTATGGGCAAGCTTTTGTTTATTTTATTCACCCCACATGCATTCATCCTCAATAATAAAAGCAGGAATTCTTTATGGGGTATATACATGATCCCAAAGTTCTTTATACTTAAAATAAAGATTATCTCCATTTTACGAGTTTTTTTAAAAAAAAAATGGATAAATTATAAATTATATATATGGAAAAGACAAGTATGGATACATCATACATGACCAAATAAAGTCGACAAAATAGACTAAAAACTCACCAATATGGGTCAAAACATTGATTGTGCCACTAAACATGAAACAAAACTACTGAACTATGAGGATAACTAGAAAATATTAGAGCATACTTCATATTGCCAATAGATGTGTCAACGTGGTGCACCAGTAGTTGTAGTACGATTTTAATACAGTTATTTTTTATATCTTGTGTATATATAAAAATATTGAAAAAATTTGAAATACATATATCATGTATCATACCACCTCTACAGTAAGAAAGTGGTAGTTTATTTATTTTCTAAATGTAAAATTGGGAATTCAACTCTCTTTCAATGCAATGGTTGAGGGTATGTAACATGTCCACATTTATCAATATATATAATACATTATTTTGACAAATATGACAAGTGCAACTGTTAAGGATACACACACAACTAGAAATTGAACATTCAACTGTGAGCCCTCACCTATCCACAGGGATATTGCGTTGTAAACTTACTCTCACACCAAAAAAACCTATGTCACGCCCCATCACCCATACACAATGAACCCTTACTATCAGGGATTCAGGTGGGATTTGAACACATGCATGAAAACAAATATCTTATCCCAATGTTAGTATATATAGTATAGTATACTATACTGCAATGAATAATTTTGCTGCACTTTTGTCTTTGTTTTATAATAATTAATCACATCATGTAACATTGCAAAGTGCTATTTGTCTACTCAGGTTGACCAAATCAACTCCCAAATAAATGATACTAGCTAGTTCAAATCCTCTTGCTATGTGATATTTGTTTAAAATACTAATTCAATTTGGTGAAAATAACATTACTGTATAGTTAATGAAATCATGATTAATGTTTGCTGTATAAAAAAATAAAACATGGTTATAAACCCAAGTGAGAGAAACTAATCTACTAAAGAATCAACTTTAGGGTTAAAATCAAAATGACAAGGTTCTCAATCCCATGGCCTACCTAAAAAGCATGATGATCAACTTTAGGGACCATTTCCCTTCATCATAATAAGCCAATCAACTCTTCTTTCCTAATTAAGTCCTACCTGGTCAACTCCTTTGTCAATCAATGAGCCAATTCATTTCTAAAGGATCATTGTTTTAATCTCACTCACCCTTTGCTTCTAAAGCACATTCTCTCTATCTCTATCTTTGCAACTTTAATGCTACCAATATTCTTAATTAATTGAGATGTTTGGTTGGTTTGTCTAAAGAATAACTAAAAAAATGTACTGATAATCTTAGTTATTTATTCCATGTACTTACTAAGAGAATATAATAATGCCTTAGTGGGGGAATTTTTGTTGCCACAGCTGTGATTTTCAAGATGAAGGATTTAATATTTTAATTAATAAATAAGAAAATATATATATTTTAATAAAGTGTAGATCCATGCCTAGCCTTCCCTTAAAAAGAGGGCCTTGGGTTTTATGAACTTAAAGGTGTTGGAGAAGAAGACAAAATGTTTGCAATGGAATATATGCTTTTTAGTAATATCAGGGCATGAAATCCAGGGAATGGGTCCATCCTTGTCTTCCCTTTGCATTATGTTCTCTGTGTTTCCAATTAGTTTCTAGGTTTCTATTTCACATTGTTTTGAATGCCATATGACATGACTTCAATATACCTATATAGTTCTGAAGTTTCATATCTAGATTAGTAGATATAAGTGAAGCACATTATGTGACAAGTTAAATTTTTTCATATTATATAAAAAAAGGGTTAAATTAGTGAATTTATATGATGTAACCAGTGAGTTGGAGTTGCTTTTATTATTATTATTTTTTTTTAACAAGACGAAAAGCATCGTTAGTTAACTTGTAAATCTCCTGAAATAAATTCTCACTTATATAATTATGAAAAAAAAATTTCTAACACAAATATTTTATAAAAAATTTGTGCATTATAAATAAAAAGATTCAAACACAAAATGCTTAGTTACATAGAACGATGAGAACTGTTGAACTATACCTCTGTTCCCTGAGTTGGAGTAGTGAATTAGCTTGGAAATATGAAGGACAAAACTCTTTGATGATGATGATGTGAAGCTTGTCCTTGTTTTACTTGCTCAGAAATGTATATTTGCAGATGGTTGAGTGGCAAGTCTAGTGGGAGCAAATTAATAATTTTTTACAATGTACTAATTCAAATGACATCAAGATTTCTGAATCAAATCACTTGAAAAAGAGAGAGAAAGACACAATGAGAGAGAATGACGCTGACAGCACAAATACATCAGCATGATGTCAATCAGACCTCTAAAATTTTACTCTGAATTTTTTACAGTAATTTTTTTTTATACATCATCAGTAAAAACCATGCTTCCTCACACCAGAAGAGTAGTTATTTCAGAAGTTTGAGTCTCTTGTTGTAGCCCTTCCAATGCTATATCCTGTACTGTTATTTATTTATTTTTTTTTTATTTAAATAATTTATTTTTAAGAAAAGTCACGTGTGGAAGTTTAAAAAATCCAATCCCTTGTCAAAAATCTGAGGCCACTCGTCCATATTTCTCATAAAAAATATTATAAAATTAATATTTATCAAAATAATAATATTATGAAAAATAACAATATCTTTAATCAATTTTTAAAAGTTAATTGTAATATTATAATATATACATAGGATCAATCTACTAGAGAAGTCCATATAGAATAATTTTATAAAATCCCTCTATCAACAGTTGGATTTCAACCTAATAACTCAAAATCATCCAGTGACATAAAGTGTTCATTAAATAACATAGTCAACAGTGCTATAAACAGTGATTCTTTCGATCACAATCGTCCAAACTGATTTGCATCCTCCTTGTCACGCACATTTTTTTTAAAATTAATCAACCACCCATCAACTCTTTTTCAATCCAGTACAGCCACCACTTTTTTTACAATTGCTCGCTCTCTCTTTTCACTCTTGTCTCTTTCTTTTGTTTTTTATTTCTCTAATTTTTACTTTCTATGAGGATGCTTTATGGATGTTCAGAGAACATATTACCACATATATATATATATATATATTTTGAATGTGTGTGAGCGAGAGTGAGAGAGAGAGGTTTTGACTATGGGGATTGATCAAGTTCATCTTGCTGAAAAGCAAGGCATCATTCATTAGAAGTAAGACCAGAGCTTGAATACATTCACTTTATCACTGTTTCTCTTCTGCAGTAGAGTGCACGCGTAATGAAAAAAGCGTGATACCATATCATTCATGTATGTGCACATCATGATTGACATCTGGTCTTAGTCTTACACATGTCATTATGTTGTTTATCACATGTATTAATTACTTACAAATTTTGGGCTTCACTAATTTCCGGGATGTCAAACACACTTGCTTAAGCAATAAATTATTCCACCCTTTTTGACTTAGATCCGTGAGATAATGATGAGCAAAGAGACATTTAGGCTAAAGAAAATAAATAAATATTATACATCACAGATACAGGAACTCATATAGAGAATTTACACGTTTTAATAATAATGTAGACCTAAAAAAAAAAAGCATACAACAGTTCAAGTTAGTTAACTTGGAATTGTTAAGTCACAACAAAATTTGCAGGTGATCTTTGTGTTCAACTGAAGAGATCCCCAAGTATATCTTTAACCTTGCCTGGAGAATAAGAAGCATTGTCATCCCAATCAAAAGAACCTTCCAACTCGTCGTCGAATTTATTTACTTCCTGATTTGTGTCCTGAGAGTACATAAACTTTGTTAAGGAGACAGAAATGAAATAAATTTCATTTTAACAAAGTTTTATTAGCACAAAGGCAGACCTCATCTCCACATTTATCTTCTGATGCAACTGATGGTTCGTGGGATTCATCTTCTTTTCCCTGCTTTGATTGTGCTTGCAACTGTTGGATTACCAGTTCAAAATGAGAATTATCTGCATTCAAACACAGTATTATTGTCATAATATTATTCATAATGTTCTCCTGTTTGAGTAATATGTAAATTAGTATGTTAACGGAAATCAAGATAACCATAAGCTAAAAAACATTTTGTTTTAAAATAGGTCCTGTAAGTTCCCTAAAAACTCAAGACCTCAATACTGAGTCTAATTGTATAAAGTGAACTGTCACACTCATATTCAGATGGTAATGTAGCAATCCGTCTATGAGAATCCATTGCCGTCAAACCATGGAAGGCCCAAAGGTGAGGAAGGGCATTAAGAGAATACATAATAATGATAATTTCAGTAACTGTATAAAAAAAAAATAGTTCAGAAAGCACTACCTTTGGATCGATGAAGTAAAGCATCAGCTATTTGCAAAGGCTTTTTGCGCTCTTCATTTTTAAATTTTAGTTTCACTTGATGACGAGTTCGATTAGGGAATAGTTGCTTTATCATAGCAAAATCCGTTCCAAACTGACGAACACCCTGAAAATAGAACCCAATGCAAAAAATAATGGAACATTAGAGAAAAGACAGGCAAGATGTTTAACCGGCAGAAGTTGCAAAAAGGACATTATGGGTTAGCTGGGCATTTTAAAAATTTCAAGAAAGGTTAGAAACAGATCACATGCAATTACAGACCGTAAACCTTACCTGGTAGAACAAGTCAGTTTCTAATTTTGACCAACGAGTTGACTGCGACTTGTTCAAGTAGGAATGATAATTCAATTTTCTTGAATTCACGTGGTGAGAATTGTTATCTTCATCACCTTCTTGTTCATCACCAAATGGGTCAACATCAAATTGATCTTTGTTAGGATAATTGGCATCTCTGCACAAGCAGAAAATCAAATCAAGAGAACACCGGAAAAGATCTATCTAATCAATAACTCACAACATGCATGCGTTATTCTTTCAAACAAATCAATTTTTTCATGAAATTATTTTTCAACCAGCTACCAAGACACCATGGTGTATCAATAATTAACAGAATCATGAACATAAACTAATAGAGAAACCTTGTGAGGTAATGTAAAATTCCCATACCTTTGCTTGGGAATGGACCTCCCCGATGCCGTTGCTTCTTTGCTCTGCATAACAGCTAGTGTTAGAGAACCAAAGATAGCAGATAGCATATCACTTAAACTAAAACCAAATGCGTGATATATCCATAGTAAATATGCAGGCTTACTGAAATCTTCTCCTTAGCCTCTGCAAGCAAAATAAGGTCCTTTATACTAATACGTTTTGGATCAATCTCATTCTCTGGTTTTTCCAGCAAAGTCTTGTCCACTAGAAGTTCACAAGTTATAATTAGCAACTAATATAAATTTTAGCCACATTTTGAACTTTAATGGCATCAGTCAACCAATACCTAGCCTCCGCTTCCTTTTGGTACCCACAGGATGTTTTTCTTGTCGAGTAAAAGTTGAATCAGGTTTTGCAGAGGCTTTCCGGTTCCTCTGAACCGGTTTCTTACTTTCAGATGTCTTTTTCTTCAAGTTTTTGGATCCCATCTTCTGTTTGGACATATCCTCCATTGTGTATTCATTATCACTGCGATCTTCATCCATTTGAGAGACGCTCGAGAGGTCGTCGTTGTAATCCTCACTGGTCCTACCATCATGCTCAGCAGAATGGCTTTGAGTGCTAGTCCTTTTTCTCAACTTCCTCGATGATTTACTAGATCCATCATCTTCAGCAGTACTCCAGGCAGGTAACCCATTCAGGATCTGCTCTATTAGATCTTCAGCATCTTGTGATTCGATTACCTTACTGGGCTCCTCCGAAATATTTTGACATTTTCCTGTCCCACAGTGGGGACTCTGAAAAGTAAAGGTAAAAAAGGTCTCAAGTGTAAAAAAAAACACACTCTAATTCTCGCAAGAAAGTTGGCAGAGCAGACCATTATAGTAGATAACTCACATATTATCCATAACAAGAAAAAAAAGAAAAAAAGAAAAGAAAAGAAAAAAAGTTGTGCCAATCTATATCTGCCCATAAATATTATATCCATATGTAAGGAATTTTACCTTCTTGCCCACCTGAATATCAGCACTGCAAGTAGAGACTGCTGACAATGGCTGTGGATCATGTTCTACAGAATCACCATCCGTCATTTGTGCGAGGGAAGTGCCCATTCCTATAGATTCACCTCCTTGACCATTGGTTTCTAGAATTTGATGAGAAGCATCACTTTCTACAAGAATCTTGAATGAAACAGATTTAGTTTTGCCTGCTTTTGGTTGTGAATGTTGGCTGCGTTTAGGCTGAAACTTGCTTAGTTGTCTATCTGTCAAATAAACATATCCACAACTATAAAGATAAAAAAATATGTGTATGGACGATCATCATAGTTTAACAGTGTTGGCAAACACAAGAAAGTAGTTTTCATGAGATAATGGCTATGATATAGATTGCCTCACTTAATAGAAGATCATCAATCACGCAACAAAACAATTTGTAAATGACTTATGCTGGTTACCAGTAAAAACACTTGGTTGAAGAAGCACATCAACAAGATCCGCTATTCCAAAAACATCTGCTGTTGCCTGGAAAAATGAAATAGTCAGAAAATCTACCAGAATGAGTGTGCAACATAAAATACAAATCAAGGACATTAGAAGTTAGTTCAAGTTTTCCTACCATGTCAAACTCAGATGAAATTTCCCGGTGTGGAGAGCTTCTAGGCGAATGATCTTGGCCAATAAGTGGCTCCGTAAAACCTTCAACAACAGTACAAGATGTTCTAATTCCCTTTTATATTCTTGCAAAAAAAAGAAGCAAGTACAAGGAACATAAATAGCATTTATAAAGTACCAATGGATGAGGTTGGAGGAATAAGTTCGTCAAAAGACTCTGTGTTGAAGGCCATGCCTGCAGCCTGAGAATTATAACCAATGAACATGGAATCAATTCAAGCCTTATTTTAATGATATCGCAAATGAAGAAATAGAAACAAGCAGCAGATACTCATTCTTAATATTTGATAAATTAAGAATGCAATGTAAACCAACACTTTTACCTCTACTTCTGTATGGTTAGGGTTAGTTTGCAGATTGACATCAATCTCAATGACTTGAGATTCAATATGTGAAGCCTTTTCTGGAAAAACTGGCTCTTGCCTAACATGTGACACTTGGCTCCCAGAATTCAAATCAGTAGAATGAATAGAGGGATCCAAATTAGCAGGATTAGGTTTAGTAGCTACAGAAGGTCTTGAGATTACTTTTGTCATTTTTAGAGGTTGTTTAGGCCGGAACTTGATGCTTGCTTCATCTGACAAAGAAGAACACAAACAGTTTATTCCAGCAACAACTGAAACTACAAACACTACCAAATAAAAAAAAAATACCAAAAAAAAAGAAATTTTTCAAGAACTATCCAGTGCAATACCATTGGCAGTGGAAGTTGAGGAAAACAAATCATCTAAACAATCTGAATCTCCAAACATGGCTTCTCTACTGGAAGAACACACTGCATATGACATGAAACGCAGAGGAAAAAAACACAAATTAATCACAAATAGAACAAATTTACTCCCGCAATCTGTATACTAGAACTACAATCAACAGCCGTAGGAATCACAGCAACCAAAACAAGCAAAACACATCAAACGCATTTTATCAAACACCAAGCACGCACAACACGATCCATGATAATACCAATGCACATTGACAGCAGACACCAAGAATCAACGCAAAGCGAGAAATAAACATCAAAACATACCAAAACTAGGGCGTAATCGAGCCGAGCTTGAGCGAGCAAAGCTCCACCCGAACTCGGCCCGTTGGCAGCTCTAGCCCAGCTCCTTCCAAGCCTCCAATGGAGAAGGATCGTGCCGCGCGGTGATCGGCAAAAGAGGAGAACTATAGAACAACGTCGTGCATTGAGTGGTGACGCCAAGTCGCTCTTTGCCGGCTTCGAACGAGGGTTTTGGTTTTGGTTTTGGAAATCATGAAAACTTGGAAGAGACTTTTTCAACTCAATCCTAAAATTTATATATATATATTAAAGTTTTTTTAAAAGAGTGCCACGTGTTAAATTTTTATGCCAAAACTTATTTACCTAAAAAAATAAAAAGGGAGAGATTATACGAAATATTAAATTTATATATATTAGCATAAATTCAAATAAATCATTAATGATAATATCAATAATGATAAATATTTTATTTTATAATCTTATGTTATTATTTATTAAATATATAATTCCAAAAATATTCAAAAAAATTTAGATTACGTATATTGTCTTTGAAACTTTGCGTTTAGTGTTTTAATATTGATTTAGTTATGTTTAATTAATTTTTAAAAATTATCATTGAAATCATCAATCTATATGGATATATATATATATATATATATATCTTAAAGTAGAAAAATCTCATGCCATGTCTCAAGCTCTCGTTATAAGTTTTCCCTTTAAAATCATATAATATTATAGTAATACTAAATATTTATAATTATCTTAAATTTTGTACCAAACTTTAAAAGTAAATGATAATTTTAAAAATATTTATAATTCAAAATAGTATTAATAATTTAAAAAATTGATGAACCTTTGATATAAAAATATTGTTGAAATATAAACTTCAATTAATTGTAGCTTATTAGAGGGGTTGTATTGCAACAACATGAAAATATTTAAAATGTAATTCTAAATTAATTACAAATTATTAGAGGGACTACCTTGTTAAACCACAAAGGTATTTACAATTTAGTTCTAAATTAATTATAATTTATTGAAAAGAGTAAATTATAAATAATATATAGCATTAATTTACCTATTTTTATATATATATTTTTTTTTATTAATTCACAAAAGATAAATATTTTTTATCACTTTAATTCCATTTGACTAAAACGAAGTAGAATCGTTTGTAATAATAAGAGAAATTATAAATAATTTTTAAATTTTAGATTAAGTGTTTTATTGTTAAAAGTTTGAGTAACAATATAATTCGTCAAGTTTCAAATATTATTATTAAAATTATGACAATTATGTCTAGTGCAAAAATTATTTTTAACATATATTTATCTCTTCCTTGCATAGAGCATAACACTAATTGCAATTATATTATCCCATCGTGAGTATAAAACTAGTTTAGGTAGTTATTGTTTCTTGCTACTATTTAAAATGAGACCTCTTTAATATTTTTAAAATTTATTTTTCTAATAAATTATTAATAATTTCCACAATTATTTATACATGAATGATACCAAAACATTTATTTTGTTTATTATTTAATATAAAATAAAGTTATAAATAAAACTCATACTTAAGAAAATTGAGTTGTCAAATATTTGAGTTTCATATTAAAGGATATTGGTTTAAGTGGTAGAAGTTTGAGTCACTTAAAGGAGTGATTTTGAATTTAAATCTTTATATATTGCAAAAAAGGTGGTTAAAAATAGATAAATAGATCAATCAATTAATCAATTAAGTAATTAATTAGTTTGAGCTCGATGGGCTGCTCTGGTAGCTACACCCAAATTGTTGGCCCATAACTTTTCAGCCCAACCCAATCCAAGCAAAGCTTAAAAAAGTTGGCTAATAATAATTGGAAGAATCTTTTGCATCTAATAATTGCTGAAAAAAAGATATATTTACAAAAATATTAAGTGCTCAACTATAAAAAAATCCAGCACATGTAAATATGTATATATATATATATATACTGTTTACTTAATATTTTTTTATTTCTTTTTGGGATTATTATGTTACAAAGAACAAATGAGTACACTTCATGCACTTTTTATAAAGTAATTTATTTTGTTGGTGTGTTCTTGTTCCACTTTGATTGATTGAGAAACAATGGCACTAACTCTTGTGCAACTTGATTCACCTTTGTTCAAATAAGGCAGCTGCTTTTAATCCATGCATGGTAAGTAGTAGTAAAAGCATAACAAATTCTTTAATACTTCTGAATTAAGTACTACCACACTAGCTAGGCACTAGCTATCTTCATTTATTTATTCATTCATTTATTAATCAATGTCTTTTTCTGTGGTCATGCATACCCCACAAACCGACCAAATCTCATTTGTGCATCTGATGCTTTACTTCCACTTTCTTTCTTTCACTTGCATTGTTTATCCCACAATACTACAAACCTCCCTTTAATGTACAATGCCCCTTTAAATTTAAAGTAATGCTCTCACCAAATCATGTAGTTAATTTACTTATATATATATATATATATGTGTGTGTGTGTGTGTGTGTGTGTGTATAGTTCACTTTATTTATTAGTAGAGGGGCTCATCTTTGTAAAAGATACTGCTCTTTAATTAATGAGAGGACTGAGTTTTTTGTAAGTTTTATCAAGGTAATGAAAGGTGGCATATATCAAGTGGAGTGTTGTTTGTGATAGATAGACAGGAGAATAAAGGATGTAGATGCAAGTTGGGTGCATGGCCATGGAGTGGCTGAGGGGCTTCCACAAAAGAACAGCTGAAGGGCACCATGAGGGAACACTAGTGGCAGTGGGGGACCTCCCCTTGGATTTTCTTTTAAATTTGGCTTCAGTCAAAGTCAATTTTAATGATCTTTTGATTGCAGAGAGTTGATATTTACTTCAGGGAGTTTTAAGGGTTTTTTTTTAAAAAAAAAAAGAAAAGTATAAAATTGAACTTATATTAATATTTTGTGAATTGGTTTGTATATATATTAGGAATAGTTTATAACTATGATTAATTTAATGAAAATGGTTGATATATGCAACCCCTGACACAAAAAAAATAAATAAAATGGATGAAATTTTTATTTTTTTAGAAACTTTCGTTGTTAGTTCGGGTGATATAGTGACATCTAATTTTAGAATCGACAAAAACACCCACTACTTTTCATTCTCCTTATGTCACCCATGATTGATAATCCAATCTTTAATGATTATTTTCAGAGTAACATTTATATCTTTTACTTACTTGAAAAGCTTTATTTTGATCAGATCTCACTTCGTCATTAGTAAAAATTTGAACCCTAAAACAATAGTTAGTCCAGTGATATTCTTTCGTTACATGTTTGCTTATGATAGTTTTCATTTCAATTGATAAATCAATCATTTATCCATTTTCATTAAAAAAACTTTATATTTAAAGATTTTTTTTAATAATATTTATTTAAATTTGATGGAATAAGTATGTGTGTATCATTTTTATTATTAATACTATTTATTTATTTTCATCCAATATCATCAATTTCTATAGTTATCTCCAAACATAATTTTTTTAAATAGATAAATAACTAATTTATGAAAAAAGACAAACAAATACAGAAAAAAGAACATACACAAATGAAGAAAAAAAAAAAAACAAACACACGATCTCTAAACATAATCACTTAAATTAAACAAATTGGATCATAAAAAAAATTATGTATATATATACATACACATTTATTCATGGAGTATGGGCTTGAGATACAATGGAAGAAAATGAAGTGTAGGTGCACTACCAACAGTGTAGTTCACTAGGGTTGGAGATATTTTTATTGGAAGCTTATTCCACTTTAATTAATTTTGTTTCTATGGGCAGCCATTTATATGGGGGCATAGAGATAAGATATGAAAGGGAGGTTTGTGTTGGTTGTGGTGTTGTGGTGGATAGATCCAATGAATGCCAATCACCCACCAAACAAAAAATAAAACTAAAAATAAATAAATATCTATTATCTAAAATTGGATATAAACTAAAGGAGAAGACCCAGTGGTTTATAATTTTAACTTATCTAATTGGAGCTGGTATAGCTGGAATTGAATCCTTAATTATTATTAGTTTAAAAGAAATCACAACTTGTGATCTATCTATTGTCATTTCCCAATGGATTATGTGTTTTTTTATATGTTTTATTACTGTTTTACTGTCATGTATTTGCTCTTTGTCTTTTCTATAATGAATTTGGAATTTATACATTTTTAATCAAATAAATACATCAATATGTGAATCATTAACAACTAATAATTGACTGACATACCATAAAAATTTTTACTCACACTAAATTATTTTAAATGATAGAAATAACTAATCTTTTTTTAATTATTTTTATTCCATTGTGAATTTATAGAATTTAATAAATTATTAATGTAAGATTAGGTTAGAGTCACTTTCATGATACTTCCTTTTGCCAAATCATGACCATGTTTCCTACTTCTACAGCCCATAAATAGACTCATCTGTACATTATATTGGTCAAAAACAGCCAAATGTTAACACTAATAATAATAATAATAATAATGATAAATCATAAATTAATTATAAATTATATAAACAAGGGTATGATGTTTTTTGGATGGATTTCCTAGCAACTTCACTATCAAATGAAGGAGTGGACCATGCCTAAACTATATAGCCATGAATTGGAATAGTGTGCTTTCATTGATTCAAAGCAAATGTGAACAAGCAACCTTGTTTCTCTTTCTCACCTTTCAAATTTATCATCCAAAAACTTATCTAGGTTCTTTGGATCCAATTTAGGATAGTTCCAATTGGTTCACTTTACTTTAATTTTTTTTTATTTTGTATTTTTAATTTGACTATATTTTATTTTTAGTATGGGAACAAAGAATGGAGTAAAGTTCCATCATCATGTCTCTTAAGAGTTTCATTTTGGCATCTCACCACCTTTTTGTGTTTGTTGAGGAGTCTAAATCTACTGTTTATTTGTCAAAAGTTAATTGGTTGGTTTATGTTCCCTTTTTTATTTTATTTTATTGTATAAAAAATAAGTGTATTTTTAATCACTAAACCATGAATATGTTTATTTTGGTTTTCTAGAAATGAAAAGAAGCTTGTTTTTAATATATGTGGATATTTTCACCTTACTACATGGATAAATAATTCATGGAGTTTTGAGAAGAAGTGATTTTTTTTCTAATTTAAATTAATTTGTGAAATGTTTGATGGGATTTGATTGGACCTTTTCAAATAAAAAGAACAAAAGGTTAGGGTAATTATGAGATTTTAGAAAGAAAAAAAATATACATTGAGTAGGAGATGTCCAACAATGACTAAATAACAAATTTAATGCAAAAAAAAAAAGAAATGATTGTTTAGCAATTTAAAAACAGTGAGACTGATTGGCTAGAATAATTTTTCTTGCTTTTGTTGATTTTTTCTTTTAATTTATTACCAATATATATATATATATATATATATCTTAATTATGGATTATTCTGATTTAGTTCTTAGGAACATGCCTAAATTCCATTGGAAAGCATAGGTTTGATTCCAATTTCTTTGGATTTTACTCAAAAGACAAAATAAAGAAACAAACAATAGGGATCAATCAAATTGATAATAATATTAAAAATAGCTTCCAACTGTGACATTAGAAAAAAAAACCCTTAAATAATAAGTCTATATTATCATGATAAATTAAGTTTGTATTTATTTTTTCACTGAAAAATCAAATATTATGTCGTTTAATTAAATAGAAAAGAGCTCCTATTTAGTGGAATTGGATTTATTACATAAGACATTAGTGTAGGAAGTCCAAGTTTCAAATTTAAATGGAACTTTAATTATGATTATATGTTTATAGTCTAAATCTCATATCACTACTAAATGAGAGCGGAAAAATCAGACAATCAATTTATGCCCTCTGCACAAACCCTCTACATTGGTCACATTTGTAAATTAAAAAAACAAAAAAAAAACAAAAGACAGATGATTAAGGAGGAAGGAAAGAAGCACAAAGAGAATAAAGGAAGTGTGGCCATGAATGGGAGCATTAAATAAAAAGCTCTTTGTCAATTGTGCAAGTGGGTATAAAAAAATGGTCCTTTGGTTAATTAAAGACATAAGAAACTTAGGGTATGTTTATAGATAAACATCCCACAAATATATCATCTCTTCATGAATAAGGTTTGAAGCCAAAATGGAAGAATTTGAAAAGCAGAGTAGGCTATCAACTTAAAAATCTCACATGGAAAAAGGTCTTGGTCTCTTGCATATCACAAAAAGAAAGAAAGATAATAAAAGTAAAGATATCTTATCAATTTGCATGTGCATCAAATGGGCTGCTTCTGTTTATTAACTTTTTTATATTTTTTATTTCTTTTTTGGCCATACTGTGGACTAAGATTTTTTAGGTCACAACGTTCAAAGTTAACCCTCATCCATTCACTCATTCTTTCTTTCTTTGAAGATCTCTCTTTAATGCCATGAAAATGATAGTTATTAATTGATGGCTTGTATGATATATATATATATATATATATATATATATATATTTTTGATTTCATATTTTTTAAATAAATATTTTAAATGGAGTTGAGGGAAGCAATTATAAGTCCTTGAAACTTTTTAACTTGTATAGATAAAAGTCTTTAAAGTCCATAAATAATTTTTTTTCTAACAAATAATATTTGTTTTTTTTTAATTTGATTTCGAATAATTTGTAAAATTTTTACTTTTTCTAAATCTTCCTCTGCTTATGGAAACCTAATGGTAAAGTTCTCTTTAAAAAAGATAAAGTTAATAGTGAGGTTTTATGAAAACATGACTTGTAGATGATCGAAAGAAAAAAAAAAAATCTATCTCAAAAAAATATATCTAAAAATAAATAAATAAAATTATTTGTCGTTATGAAAATATCTATAGACTAGTATGTAATTTACTTGATAAAATTACACCCATCACTGATAAAACACTTTCTTATATTTTTTTCTTTTCTTTTTTCACCTCACTGTTAAAAAAAAAAATCATTTGCTTTTTAAAATATTTATTTTTTATGTGTTAGAAAATGATTAGTCTATCATTTTCATGGTTTTCCGAAAATACCACGATAAATCAAAATTAAAATAATATTATATAACTAGTTGACAAGAAACATGACTTGTCTTATGACATGCGTGTCAATACTAATCTTGTTTGATTTGATGATTTGTTCACAATTCATCACACAAATTATCAAAGGGCCATCATACATAATGATTAATTAAGAGAAGAATTTTTATCCAACTTTCAGAATCTCACATCAACATAATTATAATTTTTTAACTACATATTTAATTCATATTTATATATATTATTGTATTAAAATGAACCTATTACATATCTATGGTATATGATTATTCCTTAGTGAATTGATAAATTATCATGATCAAGTTACGTAATTGTCTTTAATTAGACAGACCACCCACCAACACAATAACTAAACTTTTGACATTCTTAATTCTTACTCACCAAAATAATTCACAGCATCTTATTATTGTGAGGTAGATTATTATAAAAAATTATTAATTACTAAATAGACCTTGGTGTTATCAAAATCAAATTAGTGATATTAAATTTGCAAGAAATTGTCATTGATTTTTTATATTCTCCAGAAACAAATTCATTGGGTGTAGAATTATTTTGGTCTAAAATCATCAAGTTCAAAAAGATCTATAGTCAAGTAAAAATACACATATATTCACAAACTAATACATGCTTTAAATAGTTCCATGAAAATCAAATTTTAATGAAATTCAGATATTAAATTATTAATCAAATTGGAATAATAATTTTTTTACATAATTTATAAAATAATATAATTTAATTTTAATTTTTTGACAAAAAAAAGATAAATCTCAAGTTAGTGAAAAAGACCTCCACATAATCAATGTTTCACATGCTCTTAAATTTGATTATCGAGATCTACACAGAGAATTTGAACTCTGACAGAGTTAATACTTTTACATGAGTTTCAAACTCTCACTATCTCTCTCCTCTCCCAAGAAATATGAGTTCTTATTGTTAACCATTTAGACCAAATGTCTTTCGAATTTGTTTTAATAATATATTCTCCACGCTTGCAATGTGCCTCAAAGTGAATTGGTGGAGAAGTGATTTCTGTTAAGGATGACTGAGGGAAATGAGAATGAATCTAGACCGTCCATTAAAATAGTGGATATCTTTCTTTCTTTCTATTATATTTTATATTTTGTTATTTGGAATGGGAATGGAATACAATCCATTAGAAAAAGGGATGCGATATGTAATAAATTAGTTTGTCTGGAGATTCCAATCAATTGGGTGTGTGAATGGATGGCAGTTTGAGCCTTTCAGCTGACAAAATCAATACACCCCAAATTTAATGTCCTTTCTAGTTTTCTCTTAGGGACCGTTTAGTTCGTGATAATGACATATTACCACGTAATAAGATTACTATAATAATATGAGTGAAAATGTTATATGATTGAAAATATTACGGTAATTTAATATAACTATATTTAGTTAGGAACTCTTATTACCATAAATACCATTACAGTGCCTGCTCGTTATAACGACATATTATTACCAGTAATCCAAGATAGACACCAAATTCGTAGAATAATAGTGATTACCACTTTTTATTTGAGTATTTATGTTTCAGAATGCTGATATTACCATCCACATTCACCACACTGCACGCCAAACACGCAGTAATAGTTTTTCGATCACCACGTAACACGTGGTAATCTTTCTATATCACCGCGAACCAAACGCCCTCTTAGGGTTAGCTACTTAGCTATGCCCTCATGTGCATTTAA
Organism: Dioscorea cayenensis subsp. rotundata; assembly: GCF_009730915.1. Classification (NCBI taxonomy): domain Eukaryota; kingdom Viridiplantae; phylum Streptophyta; class Magnoliopsida; order Dioscoreales; family Dioscoreaceae; genus Dioscorea; species Dioscorea cayenensis. The sequence goes on from NC_052475.1 coordinate 25,160,653, forward strand.
CTTATAATTCATCAAAATGGTTGAAAACTAATAATTTATGATATATAAATAAGTAAAAATAATAATAATAATAAATATAAGTAAAATGTATACTTGAAATTATTTAACAAAATAAATGAGTAACAATATAATAAGGAGAAGAGTTTAATTTTCTACATATAAAACACATAAATCGGACCACCATACAAATAATTCATAGATGTACATTACTTTAAAATTATATGAACATGAATTGAGGAGAAATGTACTCATTTGGGTAATGATGTTTTTACCGAATATGTTTATTGAATAAGTTTCTCAAATGGTGTGGATGCCAAATTTGCATCCATGTCATCTCCCACATCATTCTTTCTTTATCTCTTCTTTTAAAAAAATTAATTTTTTTATTATCTAAATTTAAATTTATACTTTTAATCATAAATGATAAACTAATCCCCCAAACCCTAAATTATAAATCAAAAATCCTTGTGATTTACTGTTTTGAGTTAGAGTTTATGATTTAATATTTATTATTTAGGATTTAAGTTTTTAATTTTTTTTTAATATAGGATTTTGTAGATTTTGGGTTTAAGGTTTTAGAATTTTAGATATGGTTTTATAATTTGTTTAAAATTGTAATAATTTAGGGATTTTTAAAGTTTAAATATTAATTTAAAAAAAGGATGATGTCAACAATGACATGAATGACAAATTGGCATCCATGTTATTCGGAAAACTTATTTAGTAAAAATAACATCACTCATCTCATTTATATTTTATACCGCTCAATATTTTTTAACAAAATTATAGTTTTCAAAATTATCATGATCATTAGAATGATAATAACCCTTACATTTACAAAATGAGAGGTTAATGGATCAATTCCGTCTCACAATATTGGTTGAGATAAATGATTTGTCCACCATATAACAAAAAAAAATCATTATCATTATTATCATTTTTGTACATGAAGAATTGATTTTTTTTTTTGTCTGATTTACAAGTTAAAGATTCACTGCTATAATTTGTCCATTTTTTCTAAATCAAAAAAACTATTTAATATATTTTTTATTTAATTAATTCTACAATTATTTAACTTATATTATTAACGTAAACAATACAAAATAAAATTAATACCTTGATTTTCTTTTTTACCCACATTCATAAGACATTTGATTAAATAACATACTAATAAAATTGAATGTACAAATAACTATAAAATGGTGTTAGTTATAGTGACTAACATAAAGTTCTGGAGTTGTTCTGTTATTTTATGTGTGTGTGTTTTTTTTAATAAAATTTGTGGTTTATCAATTTTTTCCCAAAAAAGCATAAAGATTAAAATAAATAAAACTTTTTACTCAAGTAATAAAATCGAGCATAATTTGAATTAAGAGATAAAAAAATAAATATTAATCAAATTTAAAAGTATGACTTAAATCTGAAATCTATTTTATTGTTTAGAGAAGATATTTGTTTTAAAAAGTGTTATTCTTATTTATCAAATATCTTGTTTATCACTAAATTAATAATGACACAAATATTGTGTGATAGTGTTAAGATAATGATGTTTATTTTAGTTTGGTTAGGATATCTTTGATTTAAATATTTAAGTTAGTTGTGTGTTGATTAAAACTCAAATTAGTAGAGATTATCTTTCTAGAATTTTGCCTTTATAAAAGGCTTCAATGATTATGAATAAAGTGTGCAGCTTTTCTTCATCTCTTCTTTTTAAGTTATCGACTGGGTATCAAGAGCCAAGGTTTTCAACAAAAGGGATAGTTTTTTAGTGAAGAAATCGACAATGTCTCGAGACAACTCTGTGCAACCATCTATTCCACGCTTTTGATGGTCACTACGATCATCGGAGCATGTTGATGGAAAAATTTCTTAAAAATCCAAGGAGTATTGGAATATTGTTGAATTCGAGTAGGCAAAACCGGATGATGGAGTAGTACTGCATGTACACGGAGGAAGGAACTTGAGGCATCAAAAGTTGAAAAGACTTGAAGGCGAACAATTATTTATTTCGGGTGCCATTGATCGATCTATTTTGGAGACGATTCTTTTGCAAAGAAACCTCCAAGGATATATGGGATTCGATGAAGAAAAAATATCAAGGCTCATCAAGGGTGAAGCGTGCACAACTTCAAGCCTTGAGAAGGGATTTTGAAAAATCTACAAATGAAGGATGGAGAATCATTAACAATTATTTTGCAAGAACCATGGGATTGGCCAATAATATGCGGTTTCAGTGGGGAGAAGATGGATGATGTCACTATTGTTGAAAAAAATATTGCGATCTTTCGATGACAGAAAATTTTGACTACATAGTTTGCTCAATTGAAGAATCAAAGGACATAGATGCACTCTCAATTGATGAACTTCAAAGCTCTTTATTAGTTCAGCGAACGTAAGATCAACCGTAATTTTATTGCTGAGGAGCAAGCTTTGAAGGCCTCTACAACCAACAACTTCTCAATATTACGAGGTAGAGGTCGCGTGGAAGTAGAGGAAGAGGAAGAAAGCGGATAGAGGCTGACGTAGTGGCAATGTAAATACCGATGATGGTTATCTACAAAGTAAAGGGAAGAGGACGAGGTCAACAATTTGATAAATCTAAAATTGAGTGTTTTAGATGTCATCGATTTGGTCATTACCGTCGAATGTTATACCAAAGCTACCTAATGACAAAGACAAAGGAGAAAAGTCAAATTTTGCAGAAAATAAAGAAGCGGAGACTTTGCTAATGACAATTCAAGATAGTCAGAATCTCACAAGTCGATATTTGGTTTGTGGACACTAGTTGTAGCAACCATATGTGTGGAAGTAAGTCCTTCTTTTCTTACTTAAATGAAGATTTTCACTCTATTGTTAGCTTTGGAGATCGCTTCTACGTGAATGTGATGGGAAAGGGTGATATTAATATAAAAAACCAAGAATGGTTTTATAGAAAAATTTCTAATGTTTTTTTATGTTCCCGACTTGAAAAAGTAATTTCATCGAAAAGTCGGGTCGATTGCAAGAGAAGGGATATACAATTACTATTCAAAAAAAGGTACTTGTGAAATATATGATCCTTGTAGAGGTGCAATTGCAATTGTGCAATGAGTTCAAATAGGTTGTTTCCTATAAAGATTGAATGTGCTCAACCTTGTTTGATGGCTAAAAACAAAAAGACCCTTCATGGCTATGGCATTATCGGTATGGTCACTTGAGCTTTTGGTGGATCGAAGACACTCCAAGAAAAGGATATGGTGATAGGGCTTCCTAAAAATCACTATTCCCTCTCAAGTTTGTGAAGAGTGTGTTGTTGGCAAACAACATCGATACTCCTTTCTCTCAAGGAAAGTCTTGGAGAGCAAAAAATGTTTTTAGAACTTGTTCACTCGATATTTGCGGACCAATAAATCATACTTCTAATGGAGGTAAAAAGATATTTTATTACTTTCATCGATGATTATTCACGGAAAACTTGGGTTTATTTTTTTACAGAGAAATCGTAAGCTTTTTAGTGCATTTAAGAGCTTCAAGGTATATGTTCAAAGTGAAACCGGAAGCCTATTAAAACAATTCAGACCGATCGTGGAGGAGAGTACCGCTCGAAAGACTTTTGAAAGTTTTTTTGTAATTATCATGGCATCCGAAGAGAGCTCACGACTTCCTATTCCCCACAATGTAATGGTGTATCGAGAAAGAAAAATCGAACCATCCTCAATATGGTGCGAACCTTGTTAACAAAGGGAGAATTCAAGAATTTTTCGCCGTAAGCGATGAATTGGAGCATTCATATCTCGAATAGAAGTCCTACTTTTTGTCGTTCAAAAACAAAAACACCGAGGAAGCATGGAGTGGAAGAAGACCAACAATAGATCACTTCAGAATTTTTGGTTGCATTGCATATGCACATATTCCAGATGAGAAAAGAAAGAAGCTTGATGATAAAGGGCAAAAAGTGTTTTTTTCTTTGGGATTAGTGAAATATCCAAAAGCTTTTTAAATTGTATGATCCATTAACATTGTGGTGAGTAGGGATGTTATTTTTGATGAGGAGAGCACTTGAATTGAGTGAGCAGAAATCTACTTCAATTATAATTAGTGATGAAGCCAAGAAGAAGGAGAGCAAGTCCAACATCAAGAAATTTCAACTAATGAAGCCTCAATTACTAATAAACTTTCACAAACAGCAACAGAAACATCAACTAAATCCCCTATTACTCGTGTCCGAAAAAGGCCGGCTTGGATGGCAGATTATGAAGTAACAGATTTCAACCAATCTGAAGACCTTGCTACTCACTTTGCTTTATTTTCAGATTGTGATCCTTTATCTTTTGAAGAAGCTATCCAACATTCAAAGTGGAAAAAAGCTATGGATAATGAAATTGCATCCATTGAAAAAAATAAAACATGGGAATTGACTGAACTTCCCAAAGGGCAAAAAACAATTGGTTTAAAGTGGGTATACAAAACAAAATTAAACGAGAAAGGTGAGATTGACAAGTATAAGGCACGATTGGTTGCAAAAGGTTATAAGCAAGAATTTGGTATAGATTATAAAGAGGTTTTTGCTCCAGTTGCAAGGCTTGACACTATCAGGCTTGTGGTTGCATTGGCAGCTCAAAATTCATGGTCAATATTTCAGCTAGATGTAAAATCGGCCTTTCTACATGGAGAATTAGAAGAGCAGATATTTGTTGATCAACCTTTGGGTTATATTAAAGCAGGGGATGAGCATAAAGTGTATAAATTGAAAAAAGCTCTCTATGGATTAAAGCAAGCTCCACGGGCATGGTATAGTCGCATAGAAGCTTATTTTTTAAAGAAAGGATTTCAGAAGTGCCACTATGAACATACAGTTTTTATGAAATTTGAAGGTGAAGGAAAGGTACTTATAGTCTGCTTATATGTGGATGACTTAATCTACACCGGCAACGACAAAGTGATAATTGAGCAGTTTAAGACTTCCATGATGATTGAATTTGATATGTCTGACCTTGGTTTAATGCATTACTTTCTGGGTATAGAAGTTATCCAATCTTCTTCAGGTATTTTTATTTCTCAAAAAAGATATGTGCATAATATCCTGACCAGGTTTCGAATGCAAGATTGTAATCCTGTTTGTACTCCTGTTGAGACGGGTTTGAAGCTTGTTAAAAATTCAGAAGGAAACATGGTTAACAACACTTTTTACAAGCAAATTGTTGGAAGTTTGATGTATTTAACTGCAACAAGGCCCGACATTATGTTTGGTGTAAGTCTCATTAGTAGATTTATGGAAAATCCAAAAGAGGTGCATCTCATGGCCGCAAAACGAATCTTGCGATACTTACAAGGAACAATAGATTATGGAATATTGTACAAGAAAGGAGAGATATCAGAACTAATTGGATTTACAGATAGTGATTATGCAGGAGATTTAGATGATCGGAAAAGCACATCCGGTTATGTATTTATGATGGGTTTTGGAGCTATCTCATGGTCATCAAAGAAGCAACATATTGTTACTCTTTCCACAACTGAGGCTGAATTTGTAGCAGCAACAGCATGTGCCTCTCATGCAGTGTGGTTAAGAAATATTCTTGAAGAACTTCAATTAAAGCAAGAAGGTTCGACTCCAATATATTGCGATAACAGTTCAACTATCAAGCTATCTAAGAATTCAGTTCTTCATGGAAGAAGCAAACATATTGACGTAAGATATCATTTCTTGCGAGATCTTACAAAGGATAAAATTATTGATCTCATCTACTGCAGAAGCAAAGATCAGATTGCTGATTTATTTACAAAGCCTCTCAAAATAGCTACTTTTCACAAGCTCAGGGCATTGATCGGTGTATCGAGTATGAAAGCATTCATGCAAGAGAGATAACTTTAAACTTATGAGATAAACATAAGTTTAAGGGAGGGTGTTAAGATAATGATGTTTATTTTAGTTTGGTTAGGATATCTTTGATTTAAATATTTAAGTTAGTTGTGTGTTGATTAAAACTCAAATTAGTAGAGATTATCTTTCTAGAATTTTGCCTTTATAAAGGCTTCAATGATTATGAATAAAGTGTGCAGTTTTCTTCATCTCTTTTATCAGATAGTTGATTTTGAGAATTTAATGTTACCGATTTAAAAACTTTGTTTTTATTTTGTGATTTAGTAGTAGGTCATAAATACCACATTTTGTTAAAAAAAAAAAAACGAAGGTGTCTCCGCGGCACAAAATGTCAAATATTTATACAATGATAAACACCAACCACATATGTCTTTTGAATTATTATTTTGTAAATATGTTTGATGATAACTGTTAAATCATCATTTAACGTCTATTATTGTATATGGATTGTGCAAAATAATTATTGGTACTATTCATAATGATTGTTTTGGAAATACTATTAATATTGTTTGGTATTATATATAAAATAATGGTAACCGTGGATGCAAATCCAACGCCACTATGGAATCACCATATTTCATAACTATCATTATCTAATGTATATTATTGCACAAAGGGACGTATAAACTAACTGGTGGCATTATTCATGATTAATATTAATACTATATAACACTGTTTTGATATTGTACATGTAAATCCATTATCAATGCAGGCCGTCTTTAGATTCTAATACTATCATCATTCAATGCTTATTATTATACAGAGACTGTACAAAATTATTGTTGGTACCGTTTATGATTACAATTCAGTATTGTTTAATATTGTTTGGTATTGTATATGGAATGACGTGGTTTCGAATTTCGGTAGAGGACATGCCCTACATATAATATTTATATATATAACTCACATCGCTTGGATACTTCAAATTCTATAAAAATTCCCTAAAATATTTCGTATTCGTAGAATATTTATAGTTTTTATATAATTTACTTTTATATTTAATTTAATATTAAATTATAAAATTACTTTAAATTATGGTCATTAATATTAGCATTAACGGTAGAGAGAGCTTCATGGTGCATCTACTGCCCGATGTGAGAAAGGCAAGTTCACCACACTGATGTTGCTGTGTGTAACATGAGAAGAGTGAGCTTTTGGACCAATGGAGTTCAAATAATTTCAGTATTACTAAAAATAATTAATAAAAAAATTATAAAATTAAAAATTATAACCAATGATCTATTAGTAGTGGTCTCTATGAATGTGTAAAGGGGGTGTGGGATGGTGAATATTATGGGTAGATAATTGGCTGTCATCTTAATCATACAATCAAAATTCTAATAAATAATTTATTCTTGATTTAAGTAAGCAAAAAAATCATGCACTCAGGGAAAACAGAAGTAATATCACATCACACACTCTCCACCACACCAACCTGATGCTCCACCTAACCATGCACACGTGTCCATATCATCCTTCTACTGCACACGTGTGAGTCATCACAAGCCTCCCAAACAGTAAAACAAATCCATAAAAAAAGTGGTAAAAAATGCTGATATATATATTTTTACAGAAACAAGAAAAGTTGGGAATTGTGCAGAAAAACACAGAGTGGGTTTAATTAGAGAAAACAGGCTGGAATTGGACCCTTGTGCTGAGAATTCACAACCCCACATGCTCCATCATCTCTCCCAACAACTTTCGGAGGAGATTCCAAAGTTCTTTCTCTCAATCTCTCTCTAGGCCCCCAACCTTTTTCTTTTTCTTTTTCTTTTTTTTCTACATATATATATATTTTTTAATTTTTTTCACCTCCTTTTTCTCTCCATTTTGTTCTATAAATTCAACCACTTGAATTCCACCACCTCTTCCCCCTTCCCCCTCTTCCTTATACCCCTCCCAACCCATCCTTTCTCTGAAACTCTGCTAGTTTCTCTGAGATCTGGTGGAAAGTTTCTATCTTTTTTATTTTTTGTTTTAGATCTGAGACAAAGAATTGGTTTTTGGTTGTAAAAATCCAATCTTGGAAGCTCTCCTTGGCCCAAAGATCTGATTTTTGGGATTGTTTGTTGGGATAAATCCATTTGTTTTTCATCGATAGGAATTAAGTCTCACATGCAGCGTTTATTTCTGCTGAGGTTTCTCATTGATGTTGCCTATCCTAAGTGAGGTTCTTCTCTCCGGGTTTATGATAAATTCCACTCTGCGACGCCGGACGCATCTGGTTCAATCCTTCTCTGTTGTTTTCCTCTACTGGTTCTACGTGTTCTCATGAACTCTGCTTCTCCTTCACTGATTTGGGTTCTATTATACTACCTGTAATAGTTATTATAATTTCTTAGATTTCTCTACTGCTATTAATATTGCTATTATCTGCGGATATAATCTGCTATAAGATATATATATCGGTTGTAGTAATTTGCCATAAAGCTTTGATTTTTGTAATGGTTTCCTCAAGTGGAACATCATCTGGTTCAAGCCAGCTCCAGAACTCTGGCTCTGAAGGTGATATCCAGGCAGCCATGGACCAGAGGAAGCGCAAGAGAATGCTGTCAAACAGGGAGTCTGCTCGGCGCTCTCGGCTGCGCAAGCAGAAGCATTTGGATGATCTCATGGCTCAGGTGAGCCAGTTGAGGAAGGAGAACAGCCAAATTCTCACTACTTTGAACATCACCACTCAACACTACTTGGGTGTGGAGTCTCAGAACTCTGTGCTTAGGACTCAGATGGTGGAGCTCAGCACAAGGCTGCAGTCACTCAATGAGATCCTCTACTTCATGAATGCCAATAACAACAGCAGTAGCAGCAGCTACAGCAGTAATAACAACAGTATTGGCAGCAATGGTGGTTTGTTCCATGATGAGTCTCTGAGACCTTGGAATATGATGTTCATGAACCAACCTATGATGATGGACATGTTTCAGTACTGCTAGATAAAAGAAAAAAAAAATTGTCTTTTTGGGAGAAGGATCAATGATAGCCTTGGTTATGTATAGGAAGAAGGTCTCTCAGTAGTAGTGTAATGAATCATTGATGTTATATTGGTTGGTTCCCAGGGATGTGTCTTGTCGGTGATCACCGTCTCTTTTGTATGTTTGCTGGATATTTTTGTGGGATCACTGATTGTTATTTCTGTTTGTAATGGAATAATTACTGTTGTATTTGATGGAAATGATAAATTCTCTTGGATTGGTGGACATTTCTTCTCATGCAGATGCAGATATCTGTATCTTTTCTGAATATCAATGGCAATAACTAGTACCCAACTGCATATGTTTTTTGTTCCGGTCCTAATCCTTTTGAGATGCACCAGAATTGGTCTCCATACCACCCTTAATGGACGATCATCAATGCTGGTAGACAAGGACCAATAATTGACTCTGATAAGCCATCCAGCTTTCACTTTACTGTATTCATGGCACTGAATTTAGTGGCACCAAAAAGCCCCTGCAGAGCAGATACTTCAACAGTCAACTTGTGGTTGTTTTCAAAAGCTACTCAATATTTGCCTCAATCATAGAGCTGAAAAAAAAAAAATCAGATGGTTAACTTGATCAAATTGCAAATGTTTGAACATAAATTTTTTCAGGTGATGTAGTAATGTGTTTACTTATAAAGAACAAAAAGATCTACCTCAATAATAGAGTTGCAGAAAACTCAGATAGCTTATACGATCAAATCTCAATTGTTTGAAACTGAGAACTTAAGTTTTGCTGTTGAAACTGAATCAGTCCTTTTAAAATGTGTTGTTTATAAACAACAAAGACTTAACATGGTAAACAACCTAACTTTCACATTGTTACGCACCTTTCATTCTCTGTAAATTATGTTACCAAATTTTTAACTGCTAGTTCTAGTTTGCACATCAGGAAAATTAATCTACTTATGAATACAATGAACTCTCAGTGCTTATTGGCAGAAATTTATCAGCATGATTGACTTGCTTCATGAATTAGTATCAGGTGATGATCCACAAAAGGTATGTGCCATTGTGATTATTTAAAACACAGCAATAAATAAACAAACATTGAACAAAGCTGTTTAGATCTTGAGGAATGGGAATCCTATTAGTGATCATCATGCAGAGGAAGGGGACACTGCATATGGGCTCATGTTAAAAAGCTGGCAGAGTATATACAACCTTTCTTTGAAGTTCTGTAACACATGTACTTCATTTCATTAATAAATTCAGCAAAAAAAAACTAGAGTGGTTGAAATTATTGTGAGTATTCCATCACCCCACTTGGTCACTAATGCCTCATTTCTTGACCAAAGATTCAAAAATGAACACATGGGAGTAGACAAAGGCTGTGACATTTAATTGATACTTTATTTATCATCATCTTTTAATAACCACTAATCTCATGTCTTATGGTTTGTTTGACATATAAATAAACTAAAAGCATAACTGATAGAGAACATTAATTAATAAATATTTCTGAAATTTTTGCACTAAATGTGAGGCTTGTAATGCTTGAACATGGAAGGAAGTATGCAACTCCTTCTTTGCTGAAAGTGAAAGATAAAAATAAATGTTATAAAAGTTGAAAAGAATCAGAGAAGTAGATGGTTTTAGGTGATGTTTATGATAATTTAATGCACCTAAACAGAGAAACAGTGCCAAGATGATGAAATCAACAAGCGTGCTCCTTAATGGACTTGATTGCTTATTTGAAAAAGAAGAAAGAATATACTAATTTTGTAATTAGATTGGTGGTGAAAACATGTGGTCAGATATAATGGAAGTCTTTGATAATATTCAAGAATATTGGGATGTAATGGTGATGTCCTTCACTTATTAAATTAATTACGGTAGGTATGGAAGTGTTTTACTTTGATACGTCGAACCTTAACTTGAAACAACAGCACATTGGATCAAATTAAAGATACTTTGTTGAGGAATCTTAGCAGACATGTGAAGCTTTATTTATTTATTTATTTTTTCCCCTTAATTAATTTGTTGATGTTGGGTAATAGTAATAAAAAGGTATAATTTTTTCCTTATTTATAAATTGAAAAAGAAATTAATAACAATGAAGAAAAGATGAAAATGATTAGTAAGTGAACGGATGAGATTGCATGGGGATCATAACTATGTGTTGAGATTAGTGTTTCTGATATCCATCTGGATGTTGCTTACGAGGCAAAATAACGGTGGATGATGATCATAAGAGGGCTTTGCGCGGGAGAGAAGCGAAGAGGAGACCATGGCTTCAGCTCCAATTCGAAACCCTAGGAAATGGCGGTACACTTGGGAAACCCTAGCCCACATCCCCGTACTCCGCCTCTATCTCTTCGATTCTCATACCGATCCTTCAGTTCGATGTCGGAGCCTCGAATCCTTTGTCCGGTTCGAGGAATCCCTCCTCCTTGTCTCTTGGATTGAAGACGATGGTGATGTTCTTCTTAGGGTTCCGTTTCCCAAGGTTTTGATCGATCATAGCTGCCCCATTGAGTCCATTGCCAAGCACGACCATATCCAAATCAAGCTCTCGCTCGTACTCCCAGTCGATCACCCACTCAATGCTGATATCAGTGGCGATGCTCCAGATAAGCTCCTCCCGCTAAACTTGTGTTCTGGTGAGCTTTATTCTCTTTGGGTTCTTGGAAAAATTTCAACTTTTTCCCCGTTCTTTATTGGTTCCAGTTGTTTCTTTGATTAGATATCGAGAATATTTCTTCCGGAAACTTGGATTTGTTCTGCAAGAATTGCTCTACAAAGTTAACAAGGCAGCCTGTCAGGTGTAATAAATGCCATTTTACTTTCAAATATACAGTTATCATCACGAGTCTTAACATGTGTGAAAATTTGTATTTTCTCTTTTTGCAATTTATGTTTTTTAATTGAGAATTGTTTCATGCAATTGAACAAAGTTGAAAAAAAATTGCCTTCATGTAGAAATTACGCTAAAAATTTAAAATTTTTAATCTTAGCATGTTTTTTGATTTCTCGGTATTAGTGACTGCTAAGAATGCATAGGTTCTTTTCAGCCGCTTTGTGGAAATGCCATCAGTTAATTGGCAAGAAGCAGCTGATAATTGGTTTGGGGGATGCTGCTGTTCATTCGGTGGCATAAGTGAGAAATTAGTCTCCGAATATACCAATGCCTATAGTTGTGTAGAGGGCACTTGTCTGGTAGATGTTGCTTCATTAATTATTTGCAAGGATGATCTAGAGGGGTATACGTTTCAGCAAGTATCAGATGGATTTTCAGAATGTAGTTCCAAAAGTCATCTTGTCACTAGTGATGGTTTCACTGAATTTGTGAAAGAAGTCGGTGGTGAAAATTCTCAGGAAGATACATGTGAGTACAGTGAAGTTGGAGCAGAGAGTGCTTCACATTTGGTTAATGGGCCATCTGAATGTAAAGATGACCATTCACCTTGTGCTCTTTTATCTTCAGCTGATCATGGTGTTGAAAGTCAGGAAGCTTTGTGTGTTTCTGTGGAAATCACTAATGTGGACCAGAATCAGTCAAGTGATTATCAAGGTGCCAGCAGCATGGAATTTATGAATCTTGACTTGAGCTCATGCACTGGGAATATAGAAAAGCCTTATCCTTATTCATCAGCTGATGCCTTCCCCTCGGCAGGTGAGTGCCATTGTTTTGTTGATAAAACACAGGATATGCCAAATAAAAATTCAATGGTGTTGTGCTCCAAAAAGAACTCGATGCCCATGGAAGGCCAGGCCTGTCTGCGTAATGGTTCTCTTGGGGGTGGTTTTCTGATTAAAACTTCTGGCCTCTCCGCTGATGTCGAGTGGGTTGAGTTTTCTTGCAAGGAATGTTCATCTCCTGTGGGTTCATTCCCTTCCTTAAAGGACACAAAGGTTCCAGTTGATGGTGGAATTCGACTATTCAAGTGCTATGTTTCTACCGCTGTTCCTACTTGCGGACATAATGATATATTCAGGTATGCTCAGGTTTGTAGCTTGCAAATGCAGAAGTTAAGTGCAAATTCAATCACCATTGTTTACCCTTAGATGATTGCTTCTTGTATTTGACATCTCAATCTTTTTCCATAGAAACAAGGAAAAGCTTTTTTTATTTTATTTTTTGGGGACCTTTATTTGTGTTTTCTGTTAAAAGAAATTGTCATCAATTTATCATCTGTCTTTTTGAGCAGGAAACACACAATTCAAAGAGTCTTTGCGAACTTGCTGCATGAAACTGCTGCTGATGAGCTTACATTCCGTACAGTGGTGAAAGACTTAAGGACAAAATGCCCAATGTTGCAAATTCTGCTATTAAATTCGAAAGCTTGGTCTGCCACTGGCTATTGCTTTGAGAATTCTACCATGGAGCCACTTCCTGAAACAGATATGCAGCCTGTTGTGAAGGTGCTGTTCTCAGACTTAAATGCCACGGCAGGAGCCAATTCAGGGTGCGTTTTTCAAAAAACTTTTGCTCGCTCATCTTCTGTTTCTTCATTAGATTTAAACAAAAGATTAGATTGGTAGTATCAGGTTAGCATGTGAATAATTAGGTTATTGTTCTCTGAAATGAAGATGTAATGCTGCAAAGTGCTAAACTTGCAGAATAAGAACATGCTAAGATATTTTGTGGAATGTTTAGAATTCTGGTTATGAGGCTTGTAGTGTAGATTCGTATTAGTTAGTTTACACTTTTAGTAGCCCTGAAACCTGTATTAATTTGCTAACAAATGTCTTGTTTTCCCCAGCATCAATTTGTATCTAATATCTCCTTCCACAAATATATTTCATGCAGAGAGATAAAGGATTGGTCAACTAGAAACGATGCAGAGGAGCTACATATGTTGACACACCAGATAAAGGAACTGACTGAGAGCCTGAACTCAGCACAGCGTCGATTTCCATCTTCATGTTCTTATTTGCAAGGAATGTCTTTATCATACATGGAGAGGTAGACAGATATACTGTAGCATCCTGAAGCAATCTTGTATTTTGAAGTCACTAGACCAGACCTCAAACGGCAGCAAGCATGAAAAGTGTCAGAAAATCAGAAATCGCTTATTAAATAGTACAATTTGCTCAAGAGGTTATATGCTGTTTCTTTCTCCCCGAATACTACTTGCAATGCTAATTTTAATTTTAATTGTGCAAACTATTTCCCAGGTAACAACACTTGAATGGAGCATTTTACCAGAGCAAAGATCTACCTCTTGCTTCAGTTGCAGAATTGTCCATGCTGACTATTTGATGATACCATGTTGCTCTTAAGACCCTTTGATAGTATTGTGTTGTTTATGTTAGCATGATTTAACTCATTTTTTATAGTTTGATTTTAGTAAAAGAAATCATGCAGTTGTGCAAGAGCCTGCGAGCTGAACACCCATGTGTTGCTTAGTTGTAAAGTGCCTGTTTCTTCTTCATCTTGTGTTAACAAATTTAGTTTCATTAACAATTAACTTCGCTGGATCCAACACTTTTTTTTAATAAATAAATAAATACATGTACTTTGAAATGTTTCTTTTGATAAAATTTTATACATCCATGTTAAAGATTCTTGCTTCTCAAGTGAGAAAATAATTGTTCCGATGCTTTGAGTGGCCGTTTGTAATGGAAGTTTGCAGAAAACTTTCAAAAGATGGGGAATATATTAATCAATTTTGGTGTTTTCAAGGGTGTAAGTAGTAAAAACACCCCTTTCTAGTTTCTCTCTCTATATATATATATTTAAAATAAAACTAAAAACCACAAAAACAGATCGGGTTTCAGCCACGCATTCAAAGTTTCAAACAACCGATTCACTTGTTCTTTAACTTCAAAAATTTGTCGAAAAATATCCCATCTCTCTCTCTCTCTCTCTCTCTATATCTGGTGGCCTTGAAGTCCTACTGATTTGGAAATCTCATCATACTCTCTGGTGATTCTGGAGTCATTTTCAGGTGATTCAATCTATACCCTTGCGTTTGATCAGAGTTTGTCCTCACTCCCCCTTTCACTTCTTAACATCACTGGAAATTAGTCGGAAAGAAGTGTTTTTCTTTGGGGCTTTCTATTGGGAAAGCTCCGAATTTTTCCATGATTCATTAATTTTTTTACTTCATTCTTTTTTTCTTTGATCTCGATCGATTTTTGTATTTAAATCTGTTATTGTGAATTTGTGTGAAAAGGTACTCGAAGAGTGATGCTAGTTTGATCTTCTGTTTTTAGCTCTGGATTGATTCCCCCTTTGTTTAGGTTTTCCAATCTTGATCTTCTGCACATCAATATAATTTGTGTGAATTTTCCATACCTTAATCCCTTGCAGTGGAGTAGATCTGGGTGAATTGGATAAAAAAATTCTGGTTTTTCTTCGCTGAAGAGGTTTTCCCTCCCTTTTTGGGAAAAGAAATTGTTTGTGGATTACTTCAAAAATCCTGTAATTTGGCCTAATGTGGCTTTGGAAGGGATTCTAATAAGCGCTCAATGCATTTGGTTTCATTCTTCATCAACGAATCAGCTGTAGTGAAGAACATTGATAGGTCTGGTTTGAAGGTTTGGTATTTACTGTTGGTTATGTTTGTTTTCTTAATTTTGGTGTTTGTAGATCTAGTTGAACATCATGGTGAAAGACACCGAGTATTATGATATTTTGGGTGTAAGTGTGGATTCATCTGCTGCTGATATAAAGAAAGCATATTATATCAAGGTGAGGATCGAACAACTCTTTGCATAAATATTTAAGAAATTCTACTTTGATTTATGTAGCCTTTAATAATTGCAAATTATTATTTGCACTGATTATAGTGCTGTGTTTCTCTGAATCTTCACTGTTTATTTTATTCGATGCATTTATTTTGCAGGCAAGAAGAGTACACCCAGATAAGAATCCTGGGGATCCAACTGCTGCTCACAATTTTCAGGTGTTCTACCCCTTTTATAAAAAATAAGTTCATAGAAATTATGGAAACTGTGATCCAGTGCCTATAACAAATCAAGCTTAGATGGTGGTGGTTAATATCCTCCATCCTGCTTTCATTTTACTGCTTTTTTCCCCAGCTTCACTGTTGAACCTATAAATGTTGATTGGTATCAGTAGATGATTAAGTTGATTATTTATTTATTTATTTTTGATAAAGCATATGGCAAATTATTGATTGCATTTTATGTGAAGGTACTCGGAGAGGCTTATCAAGTCTTAAGTGATCCTGGTAAACGGGAAGCATATGACAAAAATGGGAAGGCGGGTGTTCCTCAGTAAGTCCACCTGCTCACTAAATTGACCTATGTAGTGGATCCATATGGGACAAAAATTTCCAGTTAAAGGTTACATATAATGCAAATTTTAATGCAAATTTTTGAAAAGGGTGTAATATCTAGTTGATTGAGCCCCTTTTGATTTCTTAAGAGAAAGTAAAGTTATAAATGTAAAAAGGAATGCAAGGTAGGAGGATTGAATGTAATTATTCTGGTGCTCGTGTGTTGCATGTTCACTTACCGATACAATTTCATCTTTCAGGGATTCAATGGTTGACCCTGCAGCTGTATTTGGAATGTTATTTGGAAGTGAATTGTTTGAGGATTATATAGGACAGCTTGCTTTAGCATCCATTGCATCTGTAGACATTGAAGAAGAATCTCAGGATCCAGAAGTTCGGCAGCAAAAAATTCAAGCAAGACTTAAGGTATCTAATTTAGCATGGATGTTAAACGGCCACAACGGCTTGAACATCAATCTCTTGGTGTAAATCAACGTCAAGGGGAAATCTTTGGTCAGCATAATCTTTGCATGAATTAGCACAATTTTATATGTTTTTTTTAGTTGGATCACTGTTGCTAGATTAGTATAGCTTCCTATTGCTTTGCTTCCTTTGAGACTGCATGTGTAAACATTTGTAATGCTGAAATTTAATTAGTAGAAACCTTAAAATAAGAAAGGGAGTTTTTTTTCTTTACATGGTTGCTTAATCGCTTACTTCCAGATCCCATTTATAGCATAATAGCCTCATGATTGGAAGCCTATTCTTGTAATGTCACTTGTTTTGAGCACAAATATGTAAATATGCTCTCCATTTTCAAGTGGTGTTCGATTTTTTTTCATTCCTTACTTGATCTAATATATGTTCTTTATCCAAGTTCAGGAGATGCAAAAAGAAAGGGAGCAGAAACTTATACAAATCCTGAAAGACCGCCTTCATCTATATGTAGAAGGGCAAAAGGATGAGTTTGTAAGTTGGGCAAACGCTGAAGCTCGACGTCTCTCACAAGCTGGTAATCATATGCAATTGCTTGTTGCCAATTAACAAAAACTTTTAAGCAGATAGGAGTTTGAGTGTTGTTTTAATTTAATTGTTTTCCTGATTTTGATGAATTGTATATGATGCCCATTTTGAACATTTTTCTACCTTTAGCCTTTGGAGAAGCTATGCTACACACAATTGGCTACATATATGCGAGACAAGCTGCAAAAGAGATTGGGAAAAACATATTTATGGGTGTTCCCTTTATAGCTGAGTGGGTGCGAGACAAAGGTCATCATATAAAGTCGCAGGTCCATGCTGCATCAGGTGATTATTCTTCATTCTGTGTCTGATCCTCCCAGAGATCATCTGGTGTTTCATGCTCTTCTGAAATGCTGAACTTTTTGCTCATCTGATGCTGCTGAAACCTTGTCCACATTTTAGGTGCCATATCTCTGATTCAGATACGGGAGGGAATGAAGAAGTTGGAGGAAAGTGAAAGCAGAGAAGAGAACTTTGTGAAAAGTTTTGAAGAAAAGAAAGATGCAATGGTCAACTCATTATGGAAAATCAACGTGGTTGATATAGAATCAACACTTTCTCATGTCTGTCATGCGGTAGGTGGTTATAAGTTTTATTTCCAAGATTGCATGAGGAACATTTAAAGAATGACAATGAAATATTAATAATGGCAAACAGTGCTTTACTAATGCTGCTGTGCGCCTGTGAATTTATTTAGGGTTATGAACATAGACTGTTCTTCTTCAGTTATCAGTAACAAATTCCATCTTCTCTTTTATATCCTTTGCACCCATTCTATTGCTTATTACTACCAATGATGCCCTTTTATAGGTTTCTCCTTCTAATCTTTCGGTCATGCTAACCTTGAATCCCCTAATGCCTTGGCATTGCTGCATAATTGAGTATATGAGCAAACTATCTTATTCTCTTACCATATCTCAAGTATGACTATTACAAGGTAAGAAGTCTGTTCTTTAGACCATGTAAAGCAAATAATCTGTTTTGTTCGAGTGGTGCCATTTGACAGAGCCTGAAAATCTCTGTTCTGCTTTTTGATTTGATGATTAAATGGTTGTACATTGCAAAACAGAATAAAAGGATAAAGTAAATGCTCTATTCCCCTAATTCAACAGCAAAAGGGGATTACAGCAAAAAATGCATGGTATCACAACCTCATGGTTGCAGCTCACTTTCTGTCTCACTTTTTGATGCATTAGTCTCTTATGCTTATGTTTTGCCTTGTGCTGTTGCTAACTGCTAACGGATCAGTTGTGATTTAGGTTTTGCGTGACAATACTGTTTCCAAGGATGTTCTGAAGCTACGAGCCAAAGCGCTGAAGAAGTTGGGAATAATTTTCCAAGTAACTGTCTTCTGTGAACTCAAAACAAAAAGATCCGAGTTTTCAATATTCTATTGCTGATTTGTTCCACTGTTCTTCAAATCTCAGGGCGCCAAAGTAATTTATCACAGAGAAAGCAGTCTGCGCTGCGAGAATGCTTGCAACAAGGGACCGGCATCATCATCAACATCATGAACTTCCAATACATTGCCAATTCTAGCAACAAAATGATTGTTTGGACCATGTAGATTCTGTAGATATTGTGATGATGCTCATGTGCTTTCTTCTGTAAGCCTTGTTCAACCATCTGTTTTCTTAAGTAGTTGTTCTTCTTCTCTTTCTAATAAAACTGAATGAGGTTTGAATCTATTCCAGTTTTGAGTATTTCAAATGTTAATCCATTTTTGTTCCATCTCTGAACAATAAGTGCCAAGAAAATGCTGTCCATGGAGCTTGGCATTGTGATTAAATATTGGTAGGCCACTTTGCTTTTGCTTCATAACCTCCACTTTCCCATAAAGATCACATTCAAACACTTGTTTGTTTTCCTCTGGTCCTTTAGGAAAAACAATATTTAAAATTTGTTAGTGGAGCTCTTTATACTCCACTAATGCCCTCCCTAATTTGAAGCACTGTACTCTATGTCCCATTCCTTATTTATCAGAAAAATGTAGCTAGTTTGTAGTTCTTAATTATTGCTATTTTTGATACTATGTTACAGTACTAAGCATAGGTGGCTATCTTTATCATCGATGATCATACTCCGATAAATAATATTGAGTCATAATCTTTTTTCTATTTAATACACCAAGCACTTCACAATCACAATATTGGATAGTGCCCACTTCTCTTTTTCTTCACTTTGAATTGAAAAACATAAATATATATATATATATAGACATTGCCATCCCATTCTCTGACACAGTGAGGAAATGGTGTCTTTAAGATCATCAACTCTTCTCTTCTTCCTCATCTCAGGATCACTGCTCTGCTCTTCATTTGCAAGTGAATTCATTTGAATTACTGGGAATGTCAAAATGCCTTCATCATCAATCTCTATTTTCAGATTGTTTTTTTCTGCAGATGATGATAGGAAATTGCTGCTAGAAAGATACAGGATTGAAAATGAAGCTGCTGTAAGTGATGTGAGTACTGAAACATATTATAATTCATGTTGTTGTTTCATGGATCATGAGATGTTTTATTTATATATATAACACACAACCATCTTGTTTGTTATAATTTATAAACATGGCAGAAATTATCAGGGAATTTATCAGATGACGATGAAGGGCTCATCATTTTCGGTCATTCAAGGGATCTTGTTGTTAAAACAAATGACTATGGAAATTGTAAACCTACTCCAGCTCTTTCCAAGCCTTCTTTCAAACAAATATCAAACTGATGTTCTTCTTGTTATTATGTTTTCTTTCTCATATATATATATATATATATATATATATCTGTTGAAGTGTGGATGTACTAGAAGTAGAAGACATGAATAAATGAATGTTTATGCTTAATTAAGAATGTATTAAGGACAGAAATGGTCAATTTGAAGGCAACATGAAAGTTGGAAATCAATGATTCTAGTTCTTTGATAAAATAAATAAAAATAAAAATCCATTATTTTAGTTCTAGTCAAGCCCTTTTAAACCTTACTTGGCCTGGCCCAGAAACAGAGTAGCCTATTGGGCGTGTTTCTTTAAAAACAATTTTAGAATATTATTTTTGTTTTGATAATTTATTAGTTTTTCTTATTCATTACATGTTAAAACTCATGAATTTTGTTTATTAATCTTCATCATTTTTTTACAATGTATATATATATATATATATTAAATTCATCAACTATGTATTGCATAAAAATAGGAAATAGAAATAGAAAATGGTGAGCTTTGAATATTTAATAAAAATATTTGTTTTACTGATTCAAGCATATCTTGAAATAAATTGTGTAGCCAACAACATTTGGTTGGTTTGGTGATAAACTTGGCAGTGCATATGCAGAAATAGATTCAAAATTATGCATCCATAGTACTTTTTACAGTACAATTCATCCACTATATAGAGGTCAAAATAAATTTTAAAAAAATTGATAAGGTACCATAAATAATACATTTTTATATCTGTCTATTTGTTGACACTCTTATATACAAACGCTTGAGATCTATTGTCAAAAAAATAAAAATAAAAATAAAAAAATAAACCGTGTGAAATTTTGAATAGCATTACCAAGCTAATATTTATAAGGTGATTCGCAATTTGTGAATAAAGTAAAATTACATGAATTTAAACTCGTAACCCACAAAGACTTGTGTGCGTGTGTGTGTGTGTAAACTGGCTAATCAGTTTATAAATAATTAAAAAAAAAAAAACACTTATGCTTACAAGAAATTGGCTTTGTCACACATCATATATTTATAACCTAATTCTTTGAAATGATTGATTCCCTTAATACAACAAGTGGGAATTGAATATTCAGAGTGATGACTAAAAATGAAATGATAGTCTATTAGCAAATAATTGGATAATATTAAACAATGATTCATAGCACGAGATCATTGCCTTGCCTAATTATCAATTCTTGCTTGAGGCTTTGGTTAACCCAATCCATGCAGACACTTGACAGATATCCTTTCTCACATCAGATAGTGATATTTACTACTTTTAATTTCATAGATTTCATTATCTAAATCACAGCTAATAACTGGTTGCTCAATATTCATTAGATAGTGTTTGGATGTAGCTTTCATTTAAACTCTTTTAAAATAAAGATTTGAATAGACTGAGTTCTTTCTTTACCTACAGTGCTTTGGGATAATTTAATTTGATATTTGATTAGTTGAATGGAAAAATGTTTTTTTAATTTTATTAACTCAAAAAAAGTATCTTTTTAATTTTTAAACATGAATTAAATATTAAGAAGGATTAGTTATATGAGGTTTTTTAAAGTGAGCACATTCTCAATATATAAAATATTTATTCATTAATTTAAGAGCATCTGATTTAATTTGATTTTTGTTGTTATTATTATTATTATTATTATTATTATTATTATTATTATTATTTCTTTGATCGACTGGTTTTTTACAGGTCATAGGCTCTAAATCTATTTGGGTGAAGTATTGAAAGTTTTATAAAAAAATAGATTTTTTTTAGTGTTATTTTTATGTATAAAGACTTAAATTCAAAATTATTTACTTAGGTGATCCACTTTTGTAGCATTTGCACCAACCAATTTTAATGATCCATGAGTTATTTTAGTTTTTTTTTATAAAGAAATTTTAGCTTTTTAGTGGATTTAGTAGTAATGTAGGGTAGATTATTTATTTGCATTACAACTTTTAATAACTTATTTAAAAACTGATGCGATTAATAGGAGTGAACCACAATGAATGACCTCTATCTTAATAAGAAAATAATTTAATCCACTTAAAATTAAGTACCTAATAAAGATTACCAAATTAATCAAATTCTCCAACTCAATTTTCCTTCTATCATTTTCACAACAAGAATCACACGGAGACCTTAAAATGGATGACTTAATAAAGGCCAATTTCCTCATTTATGAACCATTACTTTTCCCTTTGAATCTCAAGATGAGTGTTGGAAGAGAAATGCACTAAATGAAAAACTTTGCATCTTTTAATGCTTGCAAACATGGAAATCAAACCCTAGTGGTCCACTAGTAATGCTAAAAAAATAATAATAATAAAATATTTTTTTAAAAAAATTTTTAAATTTTTATGAATAAGAATCTCTTGCCAATTAATTATTTTTTAAAAAATAATAAATTATATAAATTAAAAATTTTAAAGTAAATAAAATTACAGAGATCCATATAGAAAGCAAAAGAAAATAACAACAAAATAAAAACAAATCCCATAAACAGTGGAAAAACAAAAATATTAAAAATAACTAATGACACTACAAATAAGAACTAAAATAACGTTTAAAAAACAAACATTGATAAAAATAAATACATAAAAAAAAGCAAGCGGCTGCGAATCAATTAAACAAATACTAAATTTAATATACACGACTGGAAGTTCATTATTATTATTATTATATTATTATTTTCATTCATGAATTGAATAGTAAACAAGAAACCACGTTTTGAGTTTCTAGCATGCAAAAGTCTGACCAACTACTCACCTAACGAAATAATTAAATGGCTATACTTTCAATAAGAAAAAAATTCATATTTCATTATCAACATAAGTTAGTGTTTTCTTTTTTTATTCTTGGCTTTTATAGATACCAATAATTATGAACAAAAACGAGCATCCCTTGCAACTTAATTTTCCTGTAACCGAAGAAAGAATCCCAAGAAATTATCCAAAAAAATTAAAATAATTAATTGATTAAAAATGAAAACCAAGTGTATATATATATACTGTTTTATTTATTTATTTATTTTTGGCGGTGATCCACGTCATAGGTTGCCTCGAGATGCGAACACGGTCCTGAACACGTGGCACCGAAAAGGATATGCTAGGGGTGAGCTCACCGGGAGGTGATCTTTTAGAAATTTGAACTGCTGATTGGGGGACACGTGTCACATAAATAAGATGCCATGTCATCGTCGTTTCGAACAACCCGCTTCTCGTCTGTATCTATATATCTTCTTCCCAAAATCGAAACTTTTTCTCTCGCTGGACCTCACTGTCTATCAAAAAGCTCTAGAATTTGGAGGATTTCTGGATCCTGTGGTCTGAAATTCTCTCGCGCTCTCTCTTGAGTGATTGGATCATTGCTCCCGGTCTTTGGATTCCGCGGTGGGAGCTGTATTGTGGGGCTTCTTTACGATGTAGAGCTCTAACTCGCTTTGTATGTATTTGAATATGTGAATTGATGATATTGATTGGGAAATTTTGTTTTTCAAATTGATTGCTGAGTTTTGGCTTGGATGTATTGATTGGAGAAGTCGAGAACTTTGGGGATATTTTGAGAGGAGCTTGGTGTTTTTTTGGGATTGAGTGAGTGAGTTAAAAACTTTCAATCAAAGAAGAAAATAAGGTTTTTTTCTTCTTCTTATTATTATTATTATTATGAATTTGGGACTTTTTTTCCATTAAAAGTTTTCATTTTGGATTACTCTGAGTTCATGTATAGGACTTACATTGTCATCAGTGTTATTTATTTGAGCGAGGCTGAGGAATTGGGAAGTTACAAGTGATGAATCATTTACTTAGAATTTGAGAATGAAAACCACTGATCAACTAGTTTTAAGAATTCTAGTTTTCAGAGAGTAATGGTCTTTTCTCTAAGGAGATTTTGGTTTGGGGACTCGTTTTAATTGGATTAGGTGGTATGGAGTGGTTTATGGCTGATTAATTTAGTGTGTAGGGTGACAATTTGAAGAGTTGGAGATGAGATTAAGAATTAATTTCGGGTTTTGTTAGACTTAACTTCTTGGTTCTGTATGCTTTACAGCTGCTTTGACTATTTTTATGTTCACAAAATTCAACATGCATTAATGACTTTGTGAGAGAGTTCTTGGGAAAAAAAATTAATTTTTCTGACAATGTGGCGTCCTGTTTGATTTCTACTTCTTTGACCTTTGAGTGGCTGGCATTGTCCACCTTTTCCATTAGTTTCTCATGAGAAGGAAGACTGGTACTATTATACAGGGCAATCAGTTGGGTTTGCTTTCTTGTGTTTGTTTTACCTTCTCTTCTTTTTTAGGCAAAGTGAGGCCTTTCTTTCTTCCAAAAAAAAAAAAGTATCCATAGTTTAAGAACCATGTTGATGAATATCTGTTCTTTAGTTTGATGTATTTCATTTGTAGAAATTTGAGGGCTGTTACTTGAATTAGGAATGATAATTTCTGAAGTTTGGTCTCTGCTATTTAAATTTGGTCTTGTGATCATGATTCAATACGGTGTGTTTTGTAATTCTTTTCACTTCCATGTTTGGTTGCCTCACTTTCATGCTTGAAGCATCAAAATGATTACTTGCTTTTCTGCTGCTCTTTCTTTTGAACAAAGTATTTCTTGTTCCATGAATATAACATTAATTGCTATGTTTTGGCAGGAGCTGCTGGTGATTTATCTTAGAGCATTGGGATAGTGGATTTAACATTGATTTTATAACATTTGGTTGTGAAGCTCATCACTGAAATCTGAGTGTTCATTGTTTTTTATAAATTGATTGTGTTTGGTAATTGAATCAGTATGGGAGCCAATTGCTGTGTGGCTACAAAGGAAAAGCCCTTGCCATATGAAAATAGATTTGAAATTTCTAATCATAGGAACATCAGAAACTCACCATCGTGGAGCTTTCGATGGGACAATAGAACACATATAGAGGATATCATCGATACTCCTATTAGGTCTGAAATCAAGAGGGGGGCAAAACCAGAAACTGAAGGCATTCAAGGTAGAGGAGCTCCTTTGAACAAATTCAGGTGGCAGAAGTCTTTTACTCAAACAGGAACTTCTGATCAATTTGATGTTGGAGTTGCAGGTATGTTTATCTCAAAACCATTCATTCGGTTGTTAATTATGTTTGGCACATTCAATTTCTTATGTACTTGTAGAGAATTGTCTTCTTGAGTGTCGTTGTGTCAGCATGCAAGTGTGAGGGGCATCTTTGCTTTCTCTCCTTTGTGTGGATGAAAATATTTCCACAGGTTGATTGCTTTGCATGTTCCACTTCCATCTATCCTCTTATAATAATTTCACATGAAAAAAGATTGGAATTCAAAAGAATGTCCTAGGAGCATTAACCTGATGGAAGCCAGTGACGAGTCTTCATTTTGGATGCAGTGAAAATTGTTATTGTCATGAAGCATTAGTATATTCATTCCTCTGTGGAAGGCATGATGAATACAT
Organism: Dioscorea cayenensis subsp. rotundata; assembly: GCF_009730915.1. Lineage (NCBI taxonomy): Eukaryota > Viridiplantae > Streptophyta > Magnoliopsida > Dioscoreales > Dioscoreaceae > Dioscorea > Dioscorea cayenensis. The sequence goes on from NC_052475.1 coordinate 25,185,864, forward strand.
ACTCTTACCTTAATCCCAAATTTTCGGAAAACAAAATTGTTTGCCCTTCAACTATTAGCATTTGCTTTTATCTTTAGTTAATTCTGTGCCCCTCATGTGTTTATTAATTTGGTTAAGTGGATTATAGTTTATGACTTTGAAACAGTACTCCTGACAAAGTTATGAATGTAGCATGTAAAAGATGTTTATCAATGGATGACTTAGCTTCCAATTTGCATAGAATTCCTACTGTCTTATACTCAGCTTTCTAATAATTTGCTTGTATGTACTTGTACCAGATAGATCCACAGAGGGCAATTCATCCCCTGAGGTGAGTAGGTGCCATGGATTATGTAGATAGAATCAGTCTTTTTGGCCTTCTTATTCATGACTCTGACTATCGGTTAAAACCTTATAGGGAAAGAAATCAATTAAGTCATTCGCTAGTAATTCAGATACCAAGCCATCAATGTCTATTCCTTCAACTCCGGCTTCATCTGTGTTCAGAGGCAGTCCTTCATCCACTAGAAGTCACTCCCTGCCATCAGACCCAACTTCTTCAGTGAATGAATGTCATTCACAAGGTTACCAGTTTTCCAGGCAAGTCTTCCATACTACTCTACAATCGCAATTAAACACGCTAACTGACCACAGCTCTCCTGAAGCTCAACGGTCCTTTGGAGTGTCGCAAAGTGGGTCTTCTGATGCTTGGTCCATGAGAACCTCCTCTGAGTCAGTCATGTCATCTTCACAGAGAGATAGATGGTCAATTGACAATGAGAACCATAGCTCAATCAGTAGCAAGGTAGCTACAACACCGAACAGCCAATTACCGTCTTCTCTCTCTGCTGATTTGCAAACATGTGGAGTTTGTGCCAAGTTGTTAAAGCATAGACCTCGAAGGAGAATCGGCGATGAAATTCCTGTTGTCTCGGTTCTTGTTTGTGGCCATGTCTACCATGCTGATTGCTTGGAAAGTGTGACACCTGAAACCGATAGATATGATCCCTCATGCCCTGTTTGCACCTATGGTGATAAATATAAGTCTCTGATACTTGCTAAAGCAGAATTAAAGGCCCGAAGCAAGATCCCGAGAATTACAGTCATTGATATTGATAGTGATCCTGTTTCTGAGCATGAAAAATTTACTAAAGACGCTAAGTTGGTGTCAAATTCAAGCATGATGAAGAGCACCTTTGGGCAGCCTTTCTTGAGGCGGCACTTCTCTATGGCACCACGGTCTCCGCTTCGGTCAGTATCAGAGAGTGAAGCTTCATCGAGGAAGAGGGGGTTCTGGGCCAGGTATCAAAAAGAGTCGAAGAAAGGCAATTGATCCTCTCGTCAGTATAATTTGCATTCCGAGCATTGCGTGCATTGTTGAAATCCTGCACTTGCTTTCCTCCTGAGCAAATACAATCCATACAGCATTCTTCTATACTGCACAGCCATAAATCACACGACAGATTACGATTGTTCACTATGGAGAATTCATAGGTACTGCTGGTTTGATTGCTTTCTAGCAAGTTTGATCAAGTAGACTTCTTAGCTTATAGTTGTTATTAAGCCTATGAGGGCCGTATAATACAATTTGTTCATGTCTCGAACAAGATGCTCTTGATTGCGTGGATTCACAATATTCAATAGCATCTCTGTTTTCACAGTTACTGGAAGAAGAGGCTTTCTTTGATTGTTATTATTATTATTATTATTATTTTTATTATTTATTTTGGTTGTTTGTCATTTCTTGCTGTGCTTTGCAAGATGAAGATGTGGTGTCTAGTGAATAATACATTGATTTTCGGCCTCCGGATCAATTGGTGCTCGGTTTCCCCTTGAGATCACTTTACAGTTGACGAAGGATCAATTCCGTGGGGTGAGGTTGTACGGTTAAGAGCTGAATATGAAATGTGGGTAGTTTTTACATCCAATTGTGTGAGGACCCCATAAGTTGCATCCGACATGGGTGTATGCATCTGCCTCCCTAACAACTAGCTGCTCAACTTGGAGACAAAAAAAAACATTGATTTGCAGCACAATTGGGTTATATTTTACACACGCAGACATAGGCTCAGATATTATATCAATCCCTCAATATGTATGTATTAACAAGTATGACCAAAGGGTTCTAAGTACAAATTTTCAACAAAAACCAGAGCAGTACAAAAATTAGGAAACGACTGTACAATAATAATAGGAAAGTTCTACAAAACCAAAGCGGTCAAAACCAAACCGAATTAACATCTCCTACAGTGTTGCAGCCAGAGCACCTAGTAATCTTCAGAAGCCAGCAATCCCTCTAATTTAGTTAAGCATAGGAAATACTAAATATCAACTACAATTCTGAGCTTGAACTTATACGAGAGAACGGTGCAGCAACATGAAGCAGGAAATAGAGTATCAAAGCAAAAACTCCTGCCAAAAACAAGAAGTTCAAACCTTTGATGTAGCTTTTCTTTTTAGGATGAATGCTTGCTGGTCTTTCAGGATCATCGCTACCATTTTTGAATTCAAGAAGGTGATCTTCATTGACACACTCAACAGTCCCATTGATTGTTTTTCCATTTCTTGATTCCATCTTGTGCGTCTGAAGCCTGATCCTTTCTTTTGTTACAGTAGTAGAAAATCCAGGACGACGGGATCTTATCTGAATGCCTGTTTCCTCATTTCCAGTGTTCTTTGTATTGTCAGCATTTTCACAAATAAAATCACTTCCATGCCTGCCAACTACATTGAATGAAGTCAATGAGTTGTAATGTATTGGGTTCCCCCTGTGTTCTGCAGCTTCAGATGGAGTTAAGATGTCATCAAGCGCTACACCAGCGCCATATTCTCCAAAAAAGAAATCAATATCTAACTCAGGGATATCTTCTTCTAGGAAACATTCTGTTTTATCTATTTCTAGTGGGAAATGGACAGAGTCTTCTGAGATATTTGGTGGAGAACATGGATTATCGGCTTCCCTCTTTGGAGCAATAAGGTTGTCATTTTCCTGCAAATTGTCCACAGAAACAAATATACAGTGTTAGTTGACATCCATTTGATTTTAAGATTTAACTCACCACTCTGATGGAAAAAGATCTAGTGACACACATGCAGGTAAATGTTAATAATGTAATTATTCAAGAAGTTTCAAGATCTTGTGTTGATTGCAGGGACTTGGGAGTAGTCCTGAAGTGTTTGCTGGAGTTTAGTGCATACCTTTAATTCAGTAATAGCATGAATAGTGCAAAAGTTTGGTTTCGTAAAGTTCTTTAATCCATGCTTCAACATCATCAACATCACCTTGGACTACTAGATCAGTCACGCCTTTTGGTTGATCTGCACAATCACCAATTTTGGAGGACATCTCAGCTTCTTGCACCAAGCCATCCCTCTTTGTAACACGGCAGAGGACAAAGGAATTCTACAATTATAGATAAACATTTCAATAAACAAGAGGCTAGAAGAAGCATATCTTAAAACAGTCCCTTTATGTTTAAGAAGTACTTTATAATTCTTTGAGATGCAATACAGATAGAATATTTGCAAAAAAAAGAATGAATTATCAATAAATCAAGTAGTAAAACATGGCTATAAAGGATTACCTTCATACCAGGGGCAGCTTTGTATTCCTTTTCATCCAGATAATATTCATGCATGATCCAATCTGTTCTCTTTCCTAAAGGAGGCCGGCCTTTGTGAAAAACTAGAGTTTTCTTAGTTCCCACCACACGATGTTTGGACTTGATCCTCCTGTCCTTACCAGTGGACTTCCAGTAACCTGCTTCCGTTGCCCTGTTTGATCGAAAACCATTGGGATACTTTCTGTCTCGTGTGGTGAAGAAGTGCCATTTGCTATCACGGGTAGGTACGTGACATTTCGCTACAAAAAGTCATAAACCAAGAACAATTAGAACAAGGTAGGTAGGCCATTCACACGCTATGAAACATATATCCTTTTCACAGCTTTCAACTGCAGCTTGATGCTAAGCATACTCAATGGAAAGCAATCAACTAATTTGATTAACAAAGTTACAGGTTACACATTCATCAGTGAAATCATGTTATTCCAGATGGTATCTCACAAGAGATGAAAATTACCTGGCAGGTCCCATGGTTCAAATTTGTATATATCCACCTCTGGTATTATTTCATGGTCGATCTTTTGGCCAAGGGATTTTTTCTTCAAATAATGTGAAACAAGTTCCTCATCAGTTGGATAGAATCCAAATCCTCGGGGGAGGGAGAAGACATTCATAATCTCCATTTCATGAAGAACCTGTTACCAGGGAAAAAAAAAAATCAAATCCCAATAGCACCAAAACGTTAGAAACAGATGCATTAAACAATCACACAATTTTCAGCACTTAAGCTACAAAACACAATTTTTCAACTACAAATTTCATCATGTTTTCGCTACATCAACGAATAGTATTTACAAAGCGAATAATAGATCCATAAAAAATCACTACTTTGACAAGCACACAGCAAACCAGGTCACTGATCATCAATAGTTTTATGCAAAAAGCCCCATTAAATACCAAAACCACAAACACTGACCTACTGATTTCAAGCAAGTTCTCCACCACAATCAATCCTTGATCGCAAGACACGATCAACACAGCGTCAAAGACACACACAACCTCTATACATATCAACTCAAAACTAATCAAATAACAAATAAAAACCCTAAAAGAATGAAAACATGATCAAATTCAGAGAAAAAGATGCAACTTTTGATCGCCTGAAGCAATGAAAACGATATACTATCGAAAAACTAATACGAGAATGAAAAATCAGGGGAAAAACAATCAAAAAACTCACAGAGAACGGCGGCGGCAAAATGAAGACCGAGACGACGACGACGCGAGAGAGAGAAGAGAAGAGAAGAGATCAAAGATGAGGTGGTGTTGTTGTCGTTCCTGGGAAGTCCTCGTTCGTTTGGATGCTTCTTATTTGCTATGAAGACCGAGTAATGATGATGTCAAATGGTTCCTTTTATGTCTCTTTCGCTACGCGGTTTACGTGTCGAGATGAGCCGACTCGCTCGTTGACTCGCTAGTCGTTCTACTCGGTTTGCAATCACAGTCGTTCACTCTACCTTGAGATATGCTCACACGAATCTAAAAGAAATAGTTTTCCCACGCAGTAACGTGCTTTTGTTTTTTTTGGCTGGTGTGTGTGTCAAGCCTGACCACAACTGATAATTTGGTGATATTTGGAAAAAGATAAATCATTAAAGCAAAATAATATATTACTGATCCGGATACTTTGGAAAAGAAACATGATGTTAAACAATAACTCGAAATAACTGAAAACAAACAGTTTAGAGAAGTAGCGTGCACTGTATGAGAAACATTTTAAACCCTTTTATAGGTCTTTGGCTCACAATAGGATTGTTAATAAGCATCTATCAATCTATCTAGTCCTTTCCGAAATCAGCATTATAATGAGCGGTTGACTCAAGCTTCTTTGCTTCATTTAGTTTCCTCACGGCCTGTAACAGAAACAGCCAATGATGTGAACAAGAGTTTAAAGGCTAAAATTTTTATCAATTCATCATTAAGCAAACTTTGATCTACCTTCATAAAATCCTCTTGGATGACAAAATCACGCTCCGCTCGAATTGCAGACATGCCAGCTTCGGTGCAGACATTCCGAAGATCAGCTCCATTGAAACCCTGAAATAATAATTTCAAGCGAAGTGAAAATGATGCGATGGTTAACAGTTTCTTCTTTTTTCTTCCCAACATGAAATGGAAACTTACTTCAGCAAGCTTAACAACAGCTTCGTAGTCAATCTCACCATGCTTGGCAATTCCAGCAGCATGAATTTTCAGAATCTCCATTCTTGATTGCTCATTTGGCAGTGGGATCTCTATTTTCCTGTCTAATCGGCCTGGCCGGAGAAGTGCAGGATCCAGAACATCAGGACGATTTGTTGCCATGATCATTTTAACCTAGCAAACAAAATGGACATGATCAAGTTTAGCTCCTGGTATATAGCATCTCATACACATGATTGTCTTCATAATCCATTCGGCAAGAAATAAGGTAGTGGCAAACCTAAATTTTAAAGCAAAATCATGCCTCGATCAGAAAAAAAAATTGTAATTTTCAGAAGCATGAAGTGCTCATAATGTTGCTCATGCATGCTTTAGCATAGATCAGAAAAGTCAGATCATATGCAGGCGGATTAGGAATGGAAATTTCTGACACAACCCATTAACATGACATGAAGAGTTAGGCAGGTTAAAATTTGACACAATTGTGCTTGGTGTCTGATTGTGTCACCCTGTTTGAGACAAATATCATGAAATGATGAGTGGACCTGCATAGTCCTATTTATGCCACATTGACATTTAAATATATTACTTATATTTTGTTATTTATTAATATCAGTTTTAAATTTATATAAATTAAAGAATAATAACTAAAATATTTCATCTCAAATTTCATGTAAAGATGATCTTATTTATAAGTTTATATTTGATAAATTGGCTATGGATAAGTGGCATGTACATTTGTAGTTTTCTAGCGTATAATGAAGTTTTTTATATTTGCACAAATTATGAGTTTTGAAAAGACTAAACACAACTAGTTTACTATTATATTATCGTTGTCATGCCATTGCCAGTAGTTTGCTAGTTTAGTAGATATAAGAAATCTAATTACTCACAGGAAAAGTATCAAATATACAAAACAATTATCTTGACAAATCTGGCAGTTAATATTGGCTTTGATACTGTTAGAACTTAAGTAAAATTAATTATGTACCACTTGAAATTTAAACAGATTGTAAGCACCAACCTTGCCAAGCTGATCAAATCCGTCCAGCTGATTGAGCAGCTCCATTAGTGTACGTTGGATCTCACGATCAGCACTGGTTCCTTCACTGAAACGGCGCCCACCAATGGCATCGATTTCATCCATGAATATGATGCATGGCTAGGACATTAAAAGCACAATGTTAGAACAAATGCTCATGATATATCATCAAGCCCAATTTTTTTGTTTAAAGTCAATGCCACACATCACATAACAAGCTAAATTATAAAAGACAATTGAATGTCAAGTAGTGCACAAACATGCTAGTAACTGGGGATGTTAATGAAAAAATTACTTGATGATCACGAGCATATCCAAACATCTCCCTTATCAACCGAGCACTTTCACCAATATATTTGTCAATAATAGCACTTGAAACAACCTGCATAAAGTATTCATAAATTGAATATATTGAACACAAACTTACAAACCTCTTTATAAGAACCATTGCAAACCTTAAGAAAGTTGGCATCTATATTACTAGCAATAGCTCTGGCTAGCAATGTCTTTCCAGTGCCTGGAGGACCATAGAGAAGAACACCCTGAAATAATCAAATAACTCAGAATTCTAATTGCATGATCTGAACATTAAATGAGTCATTTAATCCTTCACAACAGAAATTATAGATACCTTGGGAGGCTTAATCCCCACTCTAATGAAAAGTTCAGGGTTCATTAGTGGCAGCTCAATAGATTCCCTAAGTTCTCGAATCTGATCAGATAATCCGCCTACGGCAGAGTAGCTAACATTGCCAGGGTCTTCATGAAGCATGTTATACACAACAGGATCAACCTTGAATCAAGGATAAAGCAACAATCCTTCATCCACACAGGAAACAATAAAAGACTCACCAAATTAAAACTAAGTGAAAAGCATCCCATACTATACCTCACGTGGAAGAGCCCGCATGATAGTCAGGGTGGTCATATCAAGCACCACACGAGTTCCAGCTGTCAGCTTTTCTTTATCAACCTTACTTCGACAACCAACAACATATCTAGGGCCACTGCTAGCTTTAACAATCACTGGACAACAAACAATATATCCATTTTATAAACCAGAAATCTGGCCAAACTGTGCGGGCATTATGAAGATGCAAGTGCATGCACAAACCCCCTAAAGCTAACACATAAGGCACACAATTAAGGCAACCTGGAAAGCAGATGCATATGCAACAGGATTGCATGATTGCATGATCGCAACAATTGAAGCTCTTGGAAACATTTTTAAACAAAAGTTAGGGCAGGAATTACATTACCAAACAAGTTAAGAACAAGTTGCTAATGAGGAAAATCCCACATCTATAAGCAGACAGTCATCCTTTTAGTGAAAAGGGCAAAAGAAAATTTTAACTAGCCATGGGCTTACAAAAGAAGATATTCTGCTCAAAATTGTTTCAAAGTCCAACACTTCTCAATGAGCAATCGCATCTCATTATCATGTAACATTTAATAAAACAGCAATTACATGCTGGGGTTTCACCAGTTGCCAGTCAGAAAACCAAGTTTTGCCAACATCAGGTGGCCATAAGACAAAATTGAAAATTGAGAATATCACATATCAGTCAGTATACTTACAACGCTCATTGTCAAGAGGCCGAAGAACCTCTCCTATGATCTGTCCAACACTTTGGAGGGATTTCAAATCATCTTCCGTCTTAGCAAACTCTTTCTTTGAATTTCTCAAGCTCTCCCTCACTACAAATCAAAACAATTAAAACATCATAATCAATCAAAGCGATCAAGAAAACTATCGCCAAAAGCAAAGTCAGATCACAAGAAAACTTAGAAAACTTCTGTTTCCACATCTAGTATAAGCAAAGCAAACCCTGCAATCAAACAAAGGCAAGAAAAACAAAGGCATCGTCCAAACCCTAATTCTCAAAATCTGGTAGCCAAGACTTGAATCTAATCAAGATCTAAAGGGAAAAAAGGCAGAGGAGATCAATTACCAGTGCGGACTCTGGATTCGAGCTCCCTATAGTGTAGGAGCTTCTTCCGATACTCGGTGACGGCGGTTGCCCGCCGGGCATTCGCGTCGTCGTTGCTCATCTCCGCCTCAGCAATCACCAATTCAACTCGAACTTGAACAGCTCAAAAAGAGGCTCTTATAGCAGCGATCCTAATCGGGTCGGGTAAAATTAAAACGAGTTGATACCCGTTAAACGAATCGGATCCGGATCCGGATCCGAATTCAGATTTGGAAGAAGGCACCGACAAAAGAACATTTCTATTTCTTTAAAAATTTAAAATATTCCCGAAATTTGTGAGATTTTCTACATACTCTTTTTTTTTTTTTAATTCCCTTCATTTTTAAATACATTTTATTTTAAAAAAAATTATTTCAAAATAATTGTCATTTTATAATATCATGACAATATTTATTTATTTATTTTTCTAATTTCACCAATTTTTAATTTTCTAAGTTATATAAATAAATAAAATAATATTTATAATCCAAAAAATATATATAGTGCCAAAAAAAGATAGTTTAGTAATTTGATTGATTTTTATGTTAAATTTTATAAAATTTAATGATATTCTTAATTCTTTTGTAACATCTTTAAAGGGCATGTATTTAGGAATGGAGGGAGTACTTATTACATTTTGGAGCTCTTATTTGTTCTTTTATAATTGTCACATTAGAAATTTTGTACAGCATTAAATAATTTTTTTAAATTTACTTTTTAATTTAATGTACTTATATAATTTTTAATAAATCACAATCAATTAAGCATTAAATTATATATTTTCATTTAGTGTAGTTTTGAAAAATAATAAAAATTTTTATAAAATATAAATAATCAACTAACTCCAACCAACAACTTTTTTTAACAGATATAAATTAAATAAATGTGGCAAATAAAAATGTGGCAAATAAAAAAGAATGGAGGGAGTATTTGTCTGCTCTTAAATTTTATATGATGGCGCTGCAACGCTCATTTAAACACCATAGCACACAAACAAACCATCTTTTGAGAACGTTTTGTTATAGTCAATTGTAAACAAACAAGAACACTGCAGTAGCTCATATTCTGCCATAATTGATCCTGCTGACATTTAATTGCGCAGCAAGTGCAATGTAACACAATCACTAGGATTAAAAGATCAATCTCATATGTACAAAACTCTCAGGCCTTTACAAGGAACATAAATTGCAACTCAAACAAAAATATGATACATGGAAGTATGGGGAGATTTGTTGAGATTGATCTCATAACCCTTTTTTCTCTATTACAAAATCTTCACAATGATGGACGCTTTGATTTCTGCAGAATTTGTTTTAGAACTGATGCAATCCTGCTCGCCATGTGTCGCTCCATGAACCTGTCCTTCACCCGCTCATAGCCTTTCCTTCCCAATGTCAGCCTCCTTTCGACATGGGTAGCAAGCTTTACCATGTTCTTTGCAAGTTGGAAGACCCCCTCCTTCCCAGCAGGATGCAAGAAGCCAGTCGATCCATTGACAACAATCTCTGTTGTGCCCCCAGCAGCTGTTCCCTGTCATTAAATTTAGCCAAAACATAAATAGAAATGCAGGAGGGTAGATATGAATTGATAATATGTGCTATTTGACATGAATTTCATAAAAATTATTGACACGACATTGGCAATTGGCATGGTCAAATAAATGGAGACAATAGTGCACTTTGATTGTTGGGTCCATAATGCATGTCTCTGTTTGGCATCAATGCACATTTTGAGGTCAGAGATTGAAACCCAGCTTAGAAAGCCGTATCACCGGCATGATTCATAATTAATATAACACATTATCAACATTGACAGAGACAGGGACTGTTTACAAATGCAAGCGAACATGATTCATATGGATGTTATGTCAGTTGTTATGGACAGGGATGTTGTGGCTGCATCGGCAATTTCCATCTATACTGGAGCCATAATGCACAGAGCAACACACTCTAGAAGAAAGCTATTCAATAAGAATTTTGGCATTCAAGAAGAGTGAGTTACCAATACGGGCAACTGAAAAGCCATGGCTTCAATTGTTATTCTTCCAAAACATTCCCCACGGGCCTAAACAAAAAAAAAGGAAACCAAGTTATTGGCATTGGAACAAGTCTTAATAGTAGCATTCAAATTCACTTCAAAAGAATGGTACGGACACTAAAACATGTGTTCGTGAAAGGCGAAAACCAAGATAAAAATGATTGTAAGCAAACTGAAAGTACCTGGGAGTTTTGAACAAGAACATCTATAGCAGCCAGGTAGGGAGCAACAGTTAGTGTTTTGTTAACAAAGTGAACACGGTCTTGAATTCCTTTCTTGGATACAAAGGCACGTAGTTCAGCTTCAAACTTGGATTGAGCATTCATGTCACTCCCGACCACTACAGCATGCATCGTAGGCACTTGCAACTTCTGCTCCTGGATCAACCGCAAACTCTCATAAAATGCTTGCAGAAACAAATCTTGTCCCTTCCCACGTGAAACACCTGCAAGATTTTTATACCAGGGCATGGCCAAGTAAATTATGAGAATTTTGACTAGTACAGAAGCTCAAAATCAAGTGGCAACTGATCAAAGCAGGACCAAATGGTGCTCACTATTTATTATAGCAAAGAGAAGATCTTCATTACGCACTCCGAGAGCTTCACGAATATGCTCCCGAAGTACCCTTCTAGCTACATAATCTTCAGCAACTTCCATCAGTTCTTTGCTATTACCAAGGTGGACCACATAGGTCTGTGGCATGTTGATACTATATAGAGGAAAAAGGCTAGTCATCATAAGTTAAATAAATTGGTACCTAAAAATATGCTTTACCGAAAGGAAAAATAACACACAAAAGCATGCCAACAGCCAGTGAATGATTATACAATAGTTCAACTCAAATTCAAAAGCAAACTGAGATAGCATGGTAATACGTGAAAGCATTAATATCACTGAAGGTTACCAATATGTTCAAATTGCAAGATCAATAAAAGAAAATTTTTTGGCATGAAACCACAAACAATATTGAAATATAATCTACACCAATTACATAATCAAGGATCACAAAAATTTTGACTTACCCCAAACGATCATGAGTCCTATTCTTCCAGTATTCTGCAGTTGTATGAGAATCAATCATAGCACCTGCAACAGAAGGCAGGTGTTTGACATAATCTAATTTAAAATAATGTCCTCGCATTTCATGAATCCACCACAATGTCTTTGGGAGAACTTGATGAACATGTTCTTTGAGAACAGCATCCAACCACTTTCCAGCAACAGCAGTGTTTAAAACCACCAAATCAGCTTTAAGCGTTGCATCAATTACTTCTCGACCTCTGGCTGAAAGTACCTAATAATGTTGGATGGAAACAATGAGATGATTGTTGAGATGAAAGGTTCTGATCCTAGAATAGCACAAAACTTGATTCATATGTCATTCTTCAGAAACATAGTAACAGAACTGCTGGGCTCATTCAAGCATTTGTTCAATGCTACCTCTTTCAGGAGAAGGATGTCTAAAAAATACCTGCACTCCCCGGTCCAACATTTTCTGCTCCAGACTATAAATAACTTCATTTGTTTCAGATGGTTTTTGGTATGTAACCCATACCACTGAAGCACCAGCGCTTCTTAACAGAAATGCTAACTCCATCAGAAGCAATGGTCCACCTGCATGAAAGTACAGAATTACTTATTTACTTCCAAAAAAGCTATAGTATGAGGAATGCTCCCCATGATCCCCATAAGATGCACCGAACATCCTCCATGAGCTCTCTAACCTCAAAGAAGCCTACATATCCGCTAGGTTCCTCCCTTTCCTTCTAATCTTAAGGTTTCTAGACAGAAAGATTCGAATCAAAATGCTAACTTTGTCTGCTTTTACATGAAGTTTATTCGATTCAAATCAATAAAATGCTTCATTTCTATCATGCAAGTAAATAACAAAGTTCTTCCTATAAATGTCAAGGCAATTTAGGATCGCAACAGAACCCAAAAAAACAAATCAAGTAGCGAGAAGTACCGGAGAGTGACAGTTCATGGGACACCAGAACCACGAACTTCGACCGCATGAACCCAAGTGGACTCTTCAGGCCTTCACCGGCGGCGACCACGGGCGGCGGCGAGAGCTGAACCCGGCCTCCTCCGTACGAAGAAGAAACAGCAGCGTCCCGGCGAGTTTCGCAGGCTTCATTGATGTTACGGACGAAGAGGGCAACGACGGTGGAGACGGAAAAAACAACGAGCAACAGCAGCAGGAGGCGCTTACTCTGCAGCGAGATCCATCCCACCGCCGTAGGCTTTGCCATCGAAGCAAACAGATCTCAGATCTCGTCTCCCAGTTCCACCATTGCTAGGGTTTTGAATCTCTCGAATCTCGATCTCCTTCCCAAGGCTTTCGAACGAATCAATGGAATGGTCTCTCAACTGCAAGCAAACCAAAGCCCGCATTAAACTCGGCGTGATGGTCACCGACTAAATCATCGATCTCAGCCTTCTAAACACGATGGACGGCTGTGATTAAATCTCAGAAACAAGATCCCTGATCTAATAAAAACCGTTCATCTCTGTTTCAAAGAATATAAACGGCCCAGATTCAACGGAGCCAGCCCCTTCAGCATCTCTTCATCCCTTCCCTCTTTCTCACCGTCACCGATCGCTTGCTCTTCGGGTGCATACTTCTAATTCAACCCCCTGGATTTCCAAAAATTAAATTTATCCCCAATTCAGTCCTTTTCTTCTTTGGGCGAAGGACCGAAATGTTAAACTATTAGTTTTCTGGACCTACAGGGAAATGTTGCTCGGTTGGAGTTGTTCGTTTGCGAAGCTTGCGTTCCTGATAGGAGGCATGAACTCATCTATGAAAAATCTAAACTTTTTTGCTCTTCTGTTCATTCTTCTTAATCTTTGTTCGATGTTTCAGTGATTTCGGTGGATGTTCATCTTGTTGCGTCTGTTGCGATGCCGAGTTCCAATTGCTACGCGCTTGATAACAGTAGCTACCTTGCTGATTTTGTATCCTGGTTTTGATTATCCATGCTTGACTGTTTTTCATGAGTTTTTTGAGTGATTGTTGTGTTTTTCCTGAGCTTCCATTTAGACAGATTGGATTGGTCACCCCTTTGAATATGATGGGCAGGTGATTGCAAATGAGTTTCTTTTTGATGCTGTGATGAAATGTTATGGTTGAGAACTTAGAAAAATGTGTGTTTTTGTGATAAGAATAGGATGGTGATTTGGTTGTTCGGTTCTGCAAAGATGTTGAGAGCCGATCTCAAACGGTATGGTATTATTTTTTGCCCAATATTATGTTGTGATTTGATTTTTTTTATTTTTATTTTTTGTTATATACATATATTTATAGTGTTTTTGAGAGCATTAGGTGATCACTGAGTTAGAACAATGCTATATCAACCACCTGAAAAGTCATTGGCCTGAGATAACTATGATTTATAAATTGTATCTTTAGTGAATTTTTATGCCCTACAGATAGAGAAAAAGGTTGCAAAGTCACAATGTCATAGTTTATGTAGTCACATGGGCATGAATATGGTGAGCCTATAATGTGCCAAAGACTGTATTTTTCAGAATGCTTCTAGAGTTCTAATGGCAGAAATATGCCTCTGTGAAATAAATTATCAATACCACCTCCATTGACGTTTTCTGTTCCATATCAAGCCCATTCTGGTTCATCTTCCTCAATGCTAATGCAGGGGTATGTTGATTTTGGTCGTTACTCGACTAACCACTATTTTGTACCTGGTTCAACGCCTGTGAATTTTGTTCAAGTAAGTGCCTACTGTTATTTATTGTAAACTGTATGAGAATAATTAGAGTTCCTTTTTATTCATCGTAAGAAGCTCTGTCATGTTGCACTTGTATTTTATAAGTTAATCCAAATAATCAGATAGGATATTGTTTGCGCAAGTTATTAGTGTCCTTGCATATTTGGCTCTCTCATCAGTGGAAAGAGACCATTTGAGGCATAGAGTAGCATTGTACAAAATCACCAGCTTTTTGAATAATATTCTTTCCCATATTATGCTACTGTATGAAATCTTTGCTATCCCATTTTTCTGTGGCATGTGGGGATGCCTCAGGGCTTTTTCAATGGAGACCTGATGAAATGTGAGGATAGCTTTGATAAAATGGGTCGTACTGCTCAGGTCAGTCTCCAATGGTAAAATATCTCTACATTCTGATAGTCATTACATGAGAAACATAGGGCATTAATCTTGTGATCGTTATCTCAGATAAATATAGTATGTGGAAATTGTTTGAGTGGAGCTTGTAAAGGTACGCCAGCTTGTTCTTCGTGGTACATATTCTTCCATATTCGTTGATATCAGAACTATTTCTGCAATACTTCAAAATTGCCAATCTATGCTAGTGATTGTATCATCTGTGTGTGTGGTGTGTTTTTGGACCAGTTTTCTTCTCTGTTAATCATCATCTACAATTGGGACGGATGGATGGTGATGTCATATAATTACAATCTGATATCAATTATCAAGGGATTTTTTTAAGAAAGCATATTTAAATGGCACATTTAGTTTGTGGAATGAATTGCTATGGATCCTTATCCAATTCGTTATACTATTTATGTATATGAATTAATGATTGTTGTACTTCCGGATTTGTTTTCTCAGGTGAGCTTGGGTGCATATGCAGTGTAGATTATGACACTTCAAAGTGCAGGTGTTAGTTATACGCTAAATATTCCCATCAAAACATTACTCTTGGTCTTTCGTGTTCTTCCCTTTTGGGTGTTATCCAATGATATTATTGTTATCCTGCATTAGTTTTGCATTCTTTCTCTTGTTTGTGTTGAATGCATTTATCTATGAGTAATGTTTTTTTGCATATTCAAGGTGTTCTTCTATTCTTTAAAACTAGGGCTATTATTGAACTTGCTATCCCTTGTGTCAAGCGCGGACCACGAGTATTTGAGGGTTTCACTGTTGGTTTTCATCCTCGGTCATGGGAAGTTGTGAGGACGCTATGATGCCTTTTACTCATTCTTTTAAGCTTCTCCAAATTTTCTAATTGGATTTTGAGTAACTTTGTTATTTGGCTCTAGGTATATAATGGCATGACTCAGTTAGGATATGAAAAACCTCGTCGTGATTTCAGGTGTGGTAAATTATCTGAGCCCTCTCATTTGTCATTTGCTAAAAGCCTAAGACTATAATATGTTTGGTCTTGTCCCTTTTCGCAGTTTCCGGACTGAGCAGACCCATCTATCCCTTTATCTGACTGCAAAGTCTACTCTTTCGGTTCTTGTTGGCAAACCAATCCTGAAGGTTCACTTGTTGGCATAAAGATGCATACAAAAAACTCCAAAAAAAGCATAAATGTGTTCATATTCTTAGCCTTGGACATGTTGATTCTTATTGTCTCCTTTGTGCAGATTAACCCTGACAAAGGATTAGAGGTGAAGCTATTAGGTTCAGCAGCAAGTGGCAGTGCACCAACTACGTTGTCCCCCTCAATTCTATTAGTTAATTGGAGATGTATGTTGATCATTGGATCAGAATTTCATTTTTGTTATTAAATACTTTATATTTCTTTCTCCAATATCATTTTCCATTTTTGTAGGTCTAACCGCACGTGATAGTCCATATGAAATTGCCATCTCAATACCAATAGATGGCTATGATCCTGTAGAGTTTACCCTCACAAAATTGTGTGGTTAGTGCTTCATTCTGTTTGTAAAATGAATCTCGTCCATCTGCAGATTTTCTAATGTTATTTATCATGTCATTAGACATGGTTTAGGATTTAGGCAAAATACAGCCTTTATTATACTATTATTCTTCTAAATGTATATAAAAAAAAAAACATAATCTAGTTGGTTTATGATTATATGCCTCTGTTTCTTCAACAAAAAGATATCATAACATTCAACTGATGCTAGAGTCATACTTGTCAATTGCTTGCAGATTACGAGCAGGGGGGTGAAAATGATGCTACAAGGGGGTGGGCCACTTTTGGAGTGCTTTCTTGCATGTGTGTTGTTTTAAACTGATACCAGAGTTTGTTGACAGTATATGAGAGAAAATAGATTGTCAAATATATGCTGCATGCCAATATTTATTGTCTTATAGTTTTATATACTTTTCTTTGCAGATTTATAGTCTTATCAACAATATTCTGCTGTGGGGGATTTATCTATAAATCTCGAGTTGAGCGTCAGGTCTGTTTGCTTTGGAGTTTCAATCATCATTGATTGATTAATATGAGAATTTTTTTCCAGTTGATATGATTGGAGCTCATCAGCCAGATCTATTTTTACATTTCATGCAGAGGGGACTTGATGCCTTGCCTGGAATGACCATTCTATCAGCCTGTTTGGAAACTGTGAGTGGTTTTTCTTGCTGTTATTAATAAAATGATAGTTTAAATGTCCTTTTGGGGTTTGCAATATGTTATACCTTTGGAAATTTTTAATGAGTTGAAGGTTTGACAAAGGTTTGTAATAGGTGACTGGACCACGAGGGTACATGTTAGGAGGCGATCTTGGTCGCAATTTCTCAGGCCAATCATCCTGGGATGATCAACCTGCTTCAACTCAAGAAACACAAAGAACAAGCGAAAGAAAATATGGGTCAATTTGAATAAGCAAAGACATAAAATATTCCTCATTCCCAGGTTCACCTTGTTAACTGGATATTTTACTCTCTGGAATCACATTCCACTCTGTAGTAATTTTCACATGTTGGTATTGTCTTTCTGCTTCACATGAGACTATTCCTTGTTTAATTCTCAACATCAGCATTTGCATCAATATTCTTGCTTTGTTTCTTAAAAGGCCTTCTTTTTAATGCTCAGCAAGCAAGTTTACCACAATGTGACAATCCTTACGACTTTTTTATTTTGAAACTTTTATGGTGAAGATTGTGCTGTGCATTTAATTGGAGCTACCAGGGTTGAACTTTGATTATGTCCATGTCATTAGTTCATCTATTTGCACATAAGATTATCATGCTTTAATGGGAATATGTTACTAACTCTGCTTTCAATCTTTTGTCATTTAGATGACTTGACAATGCAGTTGAGGTTAGGAACATCGACAAATATGGTACTTTCTGCTAAATGTGGTAACACTTTCCCGGCTTTCATCAATTCACATGGAAGATCACATTGGCTGGTTCTTTCTTTAAGCGT
Source organism: Dioscorea cayenensis subsp. rotundata (assembly GCF_009730915.1). Classification (NCBI taxonomy): domain Eukaryota; kingdom Viridiplantae; phylum Streptophyta; class Magnoliopsida; order Dioscoreales; family Dioscoreaceae; genus Dioscorea; species Dioscorea cayenensis. Next base: position 25,203,769 of record NC_052475.1, read on the forward strand.
CGGTCGTCGCCTTTCAGTTGTATGTTACTCGATCGTTTTAATAGTAAAATTTGGAAGAGGAATTAGTGGTAGCAGTTCTACCTACTCTTCAAGGAGCAGGTAACAGTGATAACCGAAGCAAATGAAAGGTGATCTGTTTGTCTGAACTTGTTGTTCTGATCCAAATAAAGAAGCATGATGCTGAGTTTTATATAGCCTGGAATTTATCACATTTGCTCTTTTGCCACATTTGAAGCAGAGAGAGACAAAGACCTGAATTTACTGATTCAACATTGTTTTGTGTTTTCCTGAATTTCTGGGAATGTGTTTGATTTCTTGTACCTCTAAACAAACAAATATGTTTTATAATTTCATGCTTTGATTATTTGTCTTTGTTATGAACAAGAACATGTATGTTTATTCGTAATATAATATAAAATCTTTATCAAAAATTCATTTAAATGAAAGAATAAGCAATGAACAAAATGATGATTTTAACCATCCCTCGTGTTACATGTAATGACTTAAAAATAAAAAAATAAATTGCTAAAAAAATAAACAATCATATTATAAATCATATTCCCCAGTCAATGAGCGCAGGTGCTTCTGCTCCACTTTTGGTCCTCCAACCAGCTCAAGGTTTAGGTCCTACAGTACCTAAACCTCCATCTTTAGATATGGACATGAACCTTGAACTTTTTGACTCAGTGATAGATATTAAACATGAAGAAGAGAACCTACCAACTCTTCAAACCCAAATGACTTACTAGTTGCTACTAGCTAGCTAGCTAGCATTCTCTATAAATACCAAAAGCTCACCACCTTTCTCTTCATCACAAACAACCTTTCAAAAATGGCTTTGATCTCCATGAAGTTCATTATGGTTGCTCTATTGGCCACAGTAATTCTCACCACTCTCTGCAACGCCGGCAAGGTGTACACCGGAGGCTATCTTTACCCGCAGTTTTACGATCATTCATGCCCGAAAGCGTCGGAGATCGTCAACTCCATCGTCGCCAAAGCTGTCACCAAGGAACCAAGAATGGCTGCTTCTCTTCTCCGGCTTCACTTCCATGACTGTTTTGTTAAGGTTCTTTAATTTTTCATTACATGCACGTACACCCTTTGAATTATTATATATATTTACACGTAAACAAATCCTTGAAACTCAAACTCATATACACAATATATATATATAGGGTTGTGATGCATCAGTGCTGCTAGATAGCAGTGGTACCATCATAAGTGAAAAAAGATCAAACCCAAACAGGAACTCTGCTAGAGGGTTTGAAGTGATTGATGAGATTAAGTCTGCATTGGAGAAAGAATGCCCAAACACTGTCTCTTGTGCTGATATACTTGCACTTGCTGCCCGGGATTCCACTGTTCTTGTAAACTTTTGTATATATTTTTTATTTTCTTTATTTTAAGTGATTACTGTTTAATCTTGTTGTAAACTTAATTAGGCTGGTGGACCAAGTTGGGAGGTTCCTTTAGGAAGAAGGGACTCTTTGGGTGCCAGCATTAGCGGGTCCAATCATAATATCCCAGCACCTAATGATACTCTTCCAACCATCATCACTAAGTTCAAGCTCAAAGGCCTTGACCTTGTTGATCTTGTTGCTCTCTCAGGTATATATATATATATATACAGTATTGGAAATGGCTCTAATCTATTTAATTAATTTTACTATAATTAATACATTGCAGGTAGCCACACAATTGGGCAATCAAGGTGCACTAGTTTCCGGCAAAGGTTGTATAACCAGACTGGGAATGGCTTGCCGGACTTTACACTGAACCAAGTCTATGCGAATGAACTCCGGCAACGGTGCCCGAGGTCCGGTGGTGATCAGAACCTCTTTCCTTTGGACTTTGTTAGCCCAACCAAGTTTGATAATCACTACTACATCAACATTGTTGCTGGAAATGGCCTGTTGAGTTCGGATGAGATACTTTTGACCAAGAACAGTGTTACAATGGAGCTTGTCAAACAGTATGCTGTTAACAATGGCTTGTTTTTTGACCATTTTGCAAAGTCAATGGTGAAGATGGGCAACATTGCTCCTCTCACTGGTTCTAAAGGGGAGATTAGGAAAATTTGCAGGAGGGTTAACCATTGATATATTGAGTTTGTGAATCATGATGAAAAACTTTGGATTATATATGTGCATTTTTAAAAAATGGGGTGTAGTGTTTGTTGTTTTGTTTGATGATCATATTGTTGTGTGTTTCTTTGAATTAGTAATAAATACATGTGTTTTTATTATTCATGTTCTGTGGTTGGGGTTTATGTACTTTTCTTCATTTTGCAATGGAATAAGATTTATCTGCTTCCGAATAAAAAAATAAATAAAATCTATAGTCTGAAATGTTCTTGAATTATATTTTTCAAGACGGATGAAATTACACAAAATTTATATTTGTGGATAATTTATTTAGTTTTTAAACTAAATCAGGTGAAAATTAGCTTGTATATACATGGACTTCATAATTATTCATTTCATTATAAAAATCACGTCTTCTTCTTCCCCCATAAAACACCAATATTAATGTATCTCTGTAGTAATTTTTTTCATAAAAAAAAATTTAAAAAGTTCGAAAAAAAATTAGTTGACCACACCGGGTATAAACATTGTTTTCTTAGGCACAATATATATACAATAAATATAATTTACAATATATATCAAAAAAAGAAATTAAGATTTAGCCCATGGGCCGCCGAACTACACTAAACAAAACAAAAGGCCAATCTATGCGGATGTCAGCCGAAACCATCTCACACGTACGATCAAGATCCAACGGCTGATGAAAGAGCCCTCTTTTTGGCGGGAAAACCAGCTTCTTTCCCGCCATATTAGCCCTATATGCGTCTCTTCTTCTTCTTGATCATCTATCTCCTGCGAAAACCCTAACTACTGAACCATGGCGTCCTCGGATTACTCGTCTCCCTACGGTACTCTCTCCATCTCTTCCTCTATTTTGGTTTCATGCTTCTTTTCTCACAAACAGATCAAACTTCCTTAACGTTTATTTGTTAAATTTTTTGATGATTTTTCTCTGGTTTCTGCTTATATTTTCCACTCTCTTGATCCAAATTCATTCTTGTTTTAACCTAAGTTTTAGTGTTTTTAGGGTGTGATTTCCTACCAAAGCATTAAAACCTGAAATTTTCTCTCACATATAAGAGTATAAATTTGGGTATTTCAGAGCAAAAATCAAAATTTTATGTGATTTTTTGTTTGTAGGTCCTTCGTCATCCCCAGATGGTCATTCGAGCCCCATCCCGAACACCGACTCGTCGCCGCCGATCCCTCCAAGCACCAACGGTGGCCGAAGGCGGCGCCGGAGAACGCCTACACCCAACCCTAATTCCTACCAAACTCCCACACGCTCCTCCATTCCACCCACCTCCCCCTTATCCAATCCTTTCAGCACCCCCCGCCGCCGCGGAACCCCATCAACCCCGCTCTCCGCCTCTGACGCCGGCGATGAGTTCTCCGATCCCGCTGACCCAACCCCAGTCTTTGTCTGGGGTACCAACATCAGTGTTCCGGATGTCAACGCTGCCATCCTCCGGTTTCTGCGTAATTTTCGTGGCCCTCACGATGATCCTGACTCCTTGGAGCAGGGGAAGTACATGAGAGCAATCGACCGGATTATTCAGTCAGAGGCTGGAGAATCGGTGGATGTTGATGCTCATGATGTGTTTGATTATGACCCGGACTTGTATGCAAAGATGGTGAGGTATCCATTGGAGGTGTTAGTAATATTCGAATTGGTATTGATGGACATGGTAGCCAGGCTTGATCCTTCATACCAGAAGCATATCCAGCCACGAATATTCAATCTAAAATCATCTGTCTCCATGAGAAATCTCAATCCTTCTGGTACCAATATTTTGTTTAATTGTTTACAGGAATTCGGTTTTGAGTTTACTTTTCCAACTGCTTGTGATTGAATCATCTGATTTGATTAGATATCGAGAAGATGGTTTCAGTGAAAGGCATGATTATTCGATGTAGTTCTATCATTCCAGTGGTAAAGGAGGCAGTTTTCCGGTGCCTCATTTGCGGATACTACTCTGACCCTGTTCTTCTGGACAGAGGTACATTTCTAGTATGTCTTTATTTTAGCAATACGATTCTTTGATTCATATAGCTCTGTTTACTATTGAGGCTAACTGCAAAATATGGACATAATCTAGTCATCACTGGTGGCCCTGCTGGGCAATAAACAATATTTTCTCAGTGTTATGCTTGAAGTACTTAACATTAATTGCTTGCATGTTTTCCACTTTGAGCTATCATGCATGTTGATCTGATCTTTCTTCTTAATGGTGGGCAAAACGATAGATATTCTTAGCAGCTAATTCACTGAAGCTGATAGTTGGTATTGATTATTAAGGGCAAGCTGTCATGCGAATGGCTAAGAATGCTGATGGTTGCTTAGCCAGGGAGACTAATGTTCTGATATTCCTAATGCACTTTACACTGGGATTTACTATTTTATCCTCTGGATACCACTCATCAATTCAACATGAATTGAAAAATTTTCTCTTTAACTAATCACACCATGTGTTAAGCTTTAACAATCAATATAAACAAATGAAGAACTCTAGTCTGTAGCAGTGGTCTTGTAAGCTACCTTTCCGTGGATGAGCAACTTTCTCCATTCACCACCATCTGCTGCTAACTGGTGTGGGTTGTTACATTTTTGTTATTCTAGGTCGAATCAATGAGCCAACCAGGTGTGGAAGGCAAGAATGTCTTGCTCTCAACTCTATGACATTAGTCCATAATAGATGCAGGTATAAGTGGTTGCATAAATGCTCCGAATTAAGCTTGTTTTGGCTAACCGCTAGTAGATGATATCAGGTGATATGAGCATCTGTTTTGACCTAAACACGGACATATCTTGTCCATGGCAATTCAGTTTTACAGATAAACAGATAGTAAAGTTACAGGAGACCCCAGATGAGATACCTGAGGGAGGGACTCCACACACAGTCAGTATCATAATGCATGGCAAACTAGTGGATTCTGGAAAACCTGGCGATAGAGTTGAGGTAAAAAAGGGCAAACAATTGTATCATGCCAGCTTATATTCGATTCATTGCACTTACGTTCATTTGTATTTTGGCATACAACAGACAACAAATGTTTACATAATTTTGATGGTTTTATCTCTTGTATGCTCACAGATTACTGGCGTATACAGGGCCATGAGCGTTCGGGTAGGGCCAACACAAAGAACTGTCAAGTCATTGTTTAAGGTACTGGAAGGATCAAGCAAATTATGTTTCTCCTGTTAACAGTTCATATACTATGAGAGATGGAGCTTTGTTGAGAACTATGTAGTTTCAGGGACAAAATATGTGACTGTTCTAATCTTTTTGGTCACAGACTTACATCGATTGCCTCCATTTGAAGAAGACTGATAAGTCACGGCTGCACATTGAGGATCCCATGGAATGTGATGATAACTCTTCTACCAAGAGAACTGCAAGTGAAGATGATTCCTTGGACTATGAGGACAAGGTATCACACCATCTTTCTGCTGATTCCCAAAATTGGTCTTTTTACACTCTCTTCTATGAGGACGTTTACATTATTGGCTAAATCTGCTCACTTGGCTTGGGTTTTCCAGGTGGAGAAATTGAAAGAACTTGCGAAGCAGCCAGATATTTATGACCGGCTAACCAGATCTCTAGCTCCAAACATATGGGAGCTGGATGACGTGAAAAGGGGCCTTTTATGCCAGGTACATAGGAAATTTTTTGTTATTTTCCAAAGTACATATGTGACGGGGCTGTGGTTGACCTACCTGCACACAGCTTAAAATTTTGCTGGGATTTTGTTGCTAAGTTCACAATGCTAACATGTTGTATAACTGAATCCTGTACTAGCTTTTTGGTGGGAGTGCTGTGAAACTTCAGGTAGGTACTAGTTGCCGTGGGGACATCAATATTTTGCTTGTTGGAGACCCTGGAACCAGCAAGTCTCAGCTTCTTCAGTACATGCACAAGCTATCTCCACGAGGCATTTACACCAGCGGAAGAGGGAGCTCTGCAGTTGGCTTGACTGCTTATGTCACCAAAGATCCAGAGACTGGCGAAACAGTATGATAGTCCACCTGGAGGCTTTGTTTATTTTATTTCTTAAGAATATATATATATTGGTGCTTACTACAAGAACTTTGCTTAAACCCCTCTAATTCTCTATGTTTTAGGTTCTGGAGAGTGGTGCACTTGTCCTGAGTGACAGAGGTGTTTGTTGTATTGATGAATTTGACAAGATGTCTGAGAATGCAAGAAGCATGTTGCATGAGGTCATTATCATTTAACCTGGACTTGGAGCTTGATTTAAGTATTCATTTGATGCAAACTTGTGTGTAAAGTATATGTTCCTTATTTTGAAGAACCGGAGAATCTTGAAGTTAATTCCAACTTCTCTTTTCAAATTTGACCTGCATAATTTTTATTTTCAAAATTCTTAGTTAAATGGTTTTACGCAATGTACCTCAAGATATGTCTCCTTTATGCATGGCACCATGGATCAATTTTTCCTAAAATTTGACCAGGTTCTAGTTTAGCTATCCTTTCTTCCTAGTTCTTTATGTGTAATTTTCAGGTTCTTATAAGCTTATAATCTAAATGAGTATGTTTTGTGAAGGAGACAACCGCAGTTTATTTTATTTTTACTTATTTTTATATATAAAAAGCTTCCTTTCTTGCAGGTTATGGAGCAACAAACGGTTTCAATTGCAAAGGCTGGAATTATTGCATCTTTGAATGCAAGGACATCAGTCCTTGCGTGTGCAAATCCAAGTGGATCCCGCTACAACCCTCGCCTTTCTGTTATTGACAATATTCATCTTCCTCCGACACTGCTATCCAGGTGGAAATGCAAATGATAAATAGATATTAATCTGTTTGTATGTGGTATTATGCTGTAAATTGTCTGGATTAGCTCATCTTGTCATTCCTCGAGTTAGGGCTGCTTTCTTATGCCCCATTTGTGGCTTCGCTAGTAAAGTTCTCGGCATTGTCTTTCGTGATCACTTCCTACTTCATGATAAAATCTTTATGTTGTTAGGTTTGATCTTATCTACTTAATTCTGGACAAGCCCGATGAACAGACTGATAGGCGTCTGGCTAAACATATTGTTGCACTTCACTTTGAAAATCCAGAGGTGTGAACCATTTGTACTTGCTTTTATATTTGTCTATCTACATGTTTGCAGCTTTATCCTGCAACATAACTAGTAATTTCAATAATTATGTTAACTTTGGAATTTTACGAATTCAATACTACATGAGAAATATTAATTGTGAAATGAGTGATATAAGTGGCTTTATGTTGTTTTTAATGTATAATGTTAGAGCTATACAGACAAACTAAATATATTTCAAATATCTTTATTTTTTGTCTGGTAAAAGAAATTTTCTTGTCTAAGAAATGAGGGGAAAGATCATTTTATTTAGTATGGTGAAGACATCTAGTTGATTTAAGTTTTTACTGCATTTCAGAGCATTGTACATGATGTTTTGGACCTTCCCACATTAACTGCATATATTAGCTATGCAAGAAAGCATATTCATCCTCAGTTATCTGAAGAAGCAGCAGAAAAATTGGTATGTGGCTATGTTGAAATGCGGAAAAGAGGAAACTTCCCTGGAAGTGGTAAGAAGGTATGTGCACAGGATCCTTTCTCTTTTTTGCTTTGTCATTTTTGTTGAGCAAAACGGTCAATGCTCTTAACTCCTGATTTTGGTTGATAGGTAATAACAGCAACAGCTAGGCAAATTGAGAGCTTGATTCGTCTTAGTGAAGCACTTGCTCGCATGCGCTTCTCAGAATGGGTTAGAAATTCACTGCTATATTATTGTTAAACTGTCATGGTTGAGCTTTTTGTACTTATTTGTTGCAATTATGATTCAGGTAAATGGAAAGGATGTTGATGAGGCATTCAGACTGCTTGAAGTTGCAATGCAGCAGTCAGCAACTGACCATGCTACTGGTAAGGCCAACTCCTAAGTAACTCAATTTCCATTAGCATGCTGAAATAACAATTTTTATTTAATGGAAAAAGGGACAATTGACATGGATCTTATAACTACCGGCATATCTGCGAGTGAAAGGATGAGACGTGAAAATTTACTTACAGCAACTCGTAATCTTGTAATGGACAAAATGCAACTTGGGGGGCCTTCTACTCGTCTAACAGAGGTAAAAGTCTCTTTCACTCAAGATTCTTAGTATGGTTTTTCTGCCCTCTTACATCAGTGCTATTCTAATAACACAGCTACTGGAAGAGCTGAGGAAGCAAAATTCATTTGAAGTTCATCTTAACGATGTAAGTTGCCACAAATTTTTATTCAACCACAATATTCTAAATTCCCATACTGTCCCACATCACAATATCCAAATCCCATACATGAAGTCAAAGGGTCAGTTAGATACTCAATATTTTAAGAGACAACATAGAACAACTGATATTGTTACTTGTTTGATTTATAAATAACTGAGAGTACCTGACAAATGGTTGCTTGAGTACAACACAACTAACTAATTTTTTTTGTACCACTAAAAACATGGTACAAAAATCATATCAAAGTACAGGACAACTTAAAGACCATGTTGCCCCTACTTAAAATTAAAAATTACATTAATATATTTGAAAGGGGATTAAGTTTCACTAGCTAATTAGAATTTTCCTTGTTTCTTTTTGAATGAAGATAAGATTTATTTTATCAAGTTCTTTATTCTAAATCATTGTGATTGTATTATTTATTTATTTATTTATCTACTTGTTTGTTTTTTTTATTAGGATTTTAATGGGAGTTTGTTGGCTGTGGATTGAAGGTTTTTTTTTAAAATTGTGTATGTTTGGATTAAATCTTTGGATTTAAAAAAAATATTGTGTCTAACGTTCTTATATTGTAAAACAAATATAGGACACTGAAAAGGCATTATAGTAAATTTACAAATTTTAGTTCTATATTTTTGTAAATCAAGCACTAAACAGCACAAGAAATTTTGTGCTGTTCAATAAACATCAAAAGTAGAATAGCACAAGCACTTGTAGTGTGCTTTAACCATTTGTTTTGTACTGTACCGTTTGTGTTATTCTTATGAATGAATCAAACGGACCCAAAGATAAACTTAATGTGACTATGACAAGTTTTCATTTGACAGCAATAATCTTACTTCTGATACTGTCCATCACAATATTCTAACCTAGGACATGAAATTGATGAACCAACCTAGTAGGACCATGATATAATGCTGAGCAAACTTGGTATTTGTGATTTGTTGAGTCATAGTTGTTCATAGAGCTTGCTAAAATCTCCATTCGGTTGCCGCTCATGTTCCCATTTTTTCTTGTTTAATTATGGTTGGTATTGGCAGCTGCGCAATGCTCTTTCCACTCTCATGAGTGAAGGGATAGTCAGCCTTCACGGCGACAGTGTTAAGAGGATATAAAAAGGATGAGGAGCTCTGAATACTAAGTCATCCTCTGAATGCCAGGCACCCTCCGGGATAGGAGCTAAAAGCCTGAATTTTCCTGTTGGCAAATCCATAGTGTATTTACATTGTTAATTTTTCTCTGACCAAATGTGATTGACAGGTATGTAAACAAACAATGGTTTTCAGAAACTACCAGGTTGATTCTTTAATATAGTTTTCAAGCATTTAACTTGAAGAACACTGTAGTATTGCTTTATCGAAACTTTCCAACTTGATACAAAAAGTACACTCTTGAAGGACCACATTTTTTTTTGTTCAGTCGATGCCGACAATGTTATGTAGGTAAGGTTTGAGAAAGACATTCTAATTCCACATTTCCACATTGAATTCATGTGTTTCTGCTAGTAAGTTATCATCAGGGACCTCGTATTTATGTCCTTGTGAGCCTGATGGCTCTGGCATAGCATCTATGTCAATGCATGGCCCCAAGCAGTCTGAGAAACATTGAAATCCAAGTCTTTTTCTTGATGTTTTTCTTTTAAGTGTGTCCACTATTTTGCTGTTCCTTTGAATAAAGGTTGAAAGTGAAGTGGTAGCGCTCTTGAATTATTAGCAGTGAATATAATAAACTACTATCACTATTCAGACTTGCAATCTTGATTGAATGATAAAACATAGCCTATAAATTTGACATAAAGGATGAAAGTGAGCATCATAGATTAAGGAAAAAAAAAAAATGAATCAAAGTGGCCAATTAGATCATTCTTACTTTCTTCGCTCTTTCGTCTTTCTTTTCAGCAGGATCGTTTCTCAACTATGATGTTATGTTATTCACTTGATGCCTGACTCTTTCCTTTCCTGTCTGTCCAAGTGGGTTTCCAATGGAATACTGTGTTTAACTGCGACACATTTGCATCAAAAATTCTTTCAATCTTTCATCATATGTTGAACTTTTTCAATATTAAAGTAGACAAATTCTGGTTTTCTTTAGCTATATCATGTCTGTTACATCAAGGTGCATAGCTTCCGCACTACGTTTTTAACTTTGTTGAAAATAAAAAAATCAGAGATCATTTCATCATTCAAGTCCCTCTGCGTCATTTTTGTCGCTGTGAACACAATGAATTATGCAGATACCACAACTCATGCCAAACAGAAAAAAAAAAACATTCAGATTTTTCCATTTTTCCGAACATTGTTTTAGAACAGTGTGGATTTCTACAGTGTGCTGTTATGACAATTAAGTCTACACTCTAATATGATGGTGACTTTGTGATGCATTTCATACATCCTTTCACTTCACTTCAGTTTATAAAATAAAGCTGCCAGAGAAAATAGAAGATGATGATTTTGATTATGCAGTTTAAACAAACCCATTCACATTCAGAAATATACTGTAATTACACACCTCAAATATAGATATGAATCATGTCTCTATGAAGCTCAAAACAATGTAAAATTATATAAAACAGTAAAGAAAGACAAAATATGTGCTGGATATTAAAGAAAATCAGCGTCAAATTGTCCTTGAGATAGGTCGAAACACCCGTCGGAAATCTCTTGAGAGCGCGACTGTGATGGGAAGCTATTGTAATCCTCTGAGTTCTGCTCCTGCTGTTGTTCTTGCGGCCATGGATAAAGCTCCTTCTTGCCTTGTTGAGCTTGCACTGTTGCATTCACCTCCATCTGGAATAATGCTTCCAATTTATTGGTTTCAGAACTCCAGTTCACTGTTTCATTGCATATGACATTGTTCAATTGAGTTCCTAAATTGCAGTTCCAGTTACTACTGTTACTTGAGCTTTCTCCGGTACCATAGCTCTCCGAAACATCAAAAACAGTATTATAGTCAAAAAGTCCTGAATCATGAGGCTGAATAAGATCGAATTCGGAGTTTGCAGCAAATACATTCGGATCAAAAGGTCTGAAATTCTGCTGGAGTTGGTTGTAAAGGTTAATGTTGGTCTCCAATGTATCGATAACCGCCTCGAATTCACACATAGGGAATGGATTAAAGACAGGTTTGAAAGAGTTTGTCCTAGAATCCTTTACATCTGGCTTTTGTTCTTGTGGTTCTAGTGGTTCTATCTCAATCAATGGCTTGTGAGTGCTTGGGTCAATGCCCTTTTGCTTAAGCTTTTTCTTGAGACATGAGTTCCAGTAGTTTTTGATCTCGTTATCAGTCCGTCCCTGGTAATTGAGCTGCAATCTGAGACCACCTGCAAATGACAACACAAACTCCGATCACTTCATCGAAATATTTCTCACAAAATAAACTAAAGTATCAATATAAAATGCATACCTATTGCCTAAAATCTCATGCAATCCAATGATCAAGTCCTCTTCCACTTGTGAAAAGGCTCCTCTTTTAAGGTCTGGCCTCAAGTAATTTATCCATCTTAATCTGCAACTCTTCCCACATCTTTGCAATCCTGCAACCGTGCATTGAAATGAAAATTCAGTTAAGATTCAAAGTGAATGCAGTAATGCAGATACAAAAACACTAAAACAGAAATATATATATATATATATATACATGTAACTTGCCTGCTTGTTTAGGAACAGAGCTCCAGCAACCAATACCATATCTAGTGATGTGGTTGAATAGTTTCTCATCTTCTTCAGGTGACCAAAGACCTTTCCTTAACTTCTGCTTAGCACAACATGAATGTCGGCCCATTTTCGATCTTTTTTTTTTCAGCAGAATTGATGGTTAATTTGTTAGAGTTGAGAGGGAGAGAAAGAACTGGAAATATAAATGGATATTGATTTGAAGGGAGTGGAGGGAGAGATTGAAATGGTATGCTTATGATTGAAGTCAATATAAGAGTGTGGGAATGAAAGGGAGGGAAGTAGAGGAGCAATTTAGTGGGTTTTAAGCAACTCTTTCAAGTTTGATATATATATATATATATATATTCTTGCAATTTAATGGATTGGTTTCTAAGATATCTTCAACAATAGGGTGGGAAAAGTTTTTTCAAAATTATAAAAAATTAAATAAACTTAATTAATCAAATAAAATTGAAAGGAGTCTAAGAACATATAGCCTTTTATTGGGGTAGTAGGTTGGAGAAATGACACCTAAAGAATACAAGCTTAACATTCTTGCTCTCATTAATAATTAATTAATAATATTCTTAATTAACAAAATGTTAGTAAATATTAGTCTTATTCATACATGAAAATGAAATAACTTTCTTTCAATTATTATTATTAGTTTTCCCTTTATTTTTAAGCTTTTAACAAACCCAAAGACTAATAATATTTTCACATGTAATTCATCAAAAACAAGCTTTATTAATACTGGCCTTATTCACAAGGAAAATGAAATTACCTTTATTTTGAAGTTTTTAACAAACCCAAAGACTCTTATTTCATATGTAAGCTGTTAAAAATATAAGAAATTGATTGTTCATTAAGTGCATTTATTTATTTATTTATTTATTTTGAGTAAAGTGGATAAATCATAAATTTATTGAATATAAAAGAAAATTACTGGGTAAACTTAGAAAAAAAGAAACAACCACACAAAGAAAACATATAGACTGAAATCCTATCCAGTGGTAAGGGAAACAGAGTACAAAATTAGAAAAAAGGAGCGACAGATGTAGAAGAAGAGAGAATAAGCTGGACCGGCAAAGGCTACAGTCTGGAGACATAGGCCTGTCCGAACTGCAGGAAGAAGAGGACTACTCCCGATCTGTGGTGTGCCTTGAATCGCCAATAAGATTTGTAGGTCTTGTGCTCATGAAGCTGAGAGAGCGCTTGATGCTCTGAGAGGCTTCCAGGGTTGCCTGATGATGAGACTTTGAAGCTACGGAAAACCAAGAGAGAAGCATATTAGCAGTCTTATAAAATATTGAAAGAATAGGCGAGCGGTTTAGATTAAAAATGCGATTGTTCTGTTCCAGCCAAATATTCTAGATAATTGCTTTGGAGCAGAGATCCCACAGGTTCCAATGAGAAGAATTTAGTAAGGGAAGCCATGTGGTCCAGATATTGGAAACTAAGGATGGAGGAGATTCTATACACAATTGATAAAAAGATGTTCACCGTTTCAGAACTATTATGATAGAGAATGCATGTGTCTGTAACGTTTGGATTGCTACCTTTTTTGAATACTCTCAAGAGTAAGAATTTTGTTTCCTTGACAAGCCAACAGAATAAAGTGATTTTGTTTGGAGATTGAGTTTTCCAAAACTGAGAGCAAAGCTGGCTGCAAAGCCCTCCATCTATTAAGAAATTGTAGAAGGACTTAACAGTGAAGGTTCCATTTTTTTCTAGTGACCAAGTATAAAAATCTTCCTGATCATCAGAGCAATCCGGGATTGTATTCAAGATTGTGGTAAGATCGTCTACTGAAGCTGTTTGGAAAAAGTTCTCTTGAAAGTTGAGTAAAAGAGTGAATTGTCTTAAAGTTATCGAGGGAGAAGTACAATCCATGAAGAGGGATGGCTAGAGATCTTTGGGGGATTGTCCTTCATACCATCTATTAAACCAAAAGGATGTGTTAGCGCCATTTCCAATTGATTTGATGATGCATGTTCGAAATGAAGGTAGGATGGTGTTAATGTTGGTAATAATCGATCTAATCAAATTAGAGTCAAGAAAAATCGTTCCAATGACTATCAATTACAATTAATTGATATTTAATCAACAATTGATTAATTATCAAGGATCGATCACATGAACACATGAATATATGTGAAATATCAGGATTACCTCACAGAGATTTCATAAGCGCAAAATCCTCTCGAACTTTTCACCCTTGATCCGGAAGAAGTGATGGCTTTTGATGGCAATCACAAACTAATTAATTGAGAAACCCTAATCTTATATCACATATTTATAGGGAGTTAATATATTCGGATAAGGTTAGAACATGTAGCGTGGACCCGTTTGGGATCACTACATCTTTAGCAAATTAGTCCATACTAATTTTATAATCACAATCATGTCCATCAACAAATTGCAATTTAATCCAAAGATTAGATATATTCATATGTGAGACCCTAATATAATATTTTACATATTAGTCCTTCTATCAATAAATATTCCATATAAGTGGGATAATTAGACCACCAATAGCACTGTCGATCTCCACTTATATGTGTGTTTCTTTACACTATTGGACATAAAACAATTTAAGAAAAATGTATAATAATATATATTTCATATATAATAAAATACTTTCAAAAAATTAACCAGCCGGATTTATCCAACGCATAAGAAACACAATCTAGAATATTCTCTCCTACAATAGGAGTGATAGATCTCATCTTGGATGACTACAAACCTTTCATGTATTTATTATATAACCCAATGTGTCCGTATATAGCCTGTAATTAGCATCACGGGTTGACACTATCAAAGTAATATAATTTATACATAAGATTTAATAAATCCTCAGGTAATAAGGACTTTCTGCAACAGAATAACTCTTTTGTTCTATGACAGTGTTTGGTCTAAGAGTTTTGTATGGTCCAGTTTAATATTTGTCAACTACAAATATCCACCACAATGTTACTAAAAGTCTCCACTCTAGTGGCTGAGACATACCACTCTATCACATATAGTAGTACAACATGTGACAACCAATAATGAATAAAAAAAAAATCATATTTTATCTAATAGGTTGTGAACTATTTTGGGTTGCAAGGAACATAAATAATCATGTCTCACTTTAATGATCTCTGTCATTAATTTGAAATTTATACAATGCAAGCCCATAATAATATATCATCAAATATGAATAATACAATACCCATAATTATGCATGTAATAAAATAAAATTATTTTATTATCAAATAATAACTAAAATTGGCTTTGTAGGGTATATTAGTTTTTCAGTTAATTCCTACCTAGAAAAAGAATTTTTTTTTTGGTGGGTGCTGGAATAAGATTGTGGCTTTCTAGTATAGTAGGTGGTTTTCTAATTAAGTGCATTTATTATTTATGACTACTTGTTGATGGTTTTTTTTTTTTTCTAATAAGACTAGTTGTTGATGTTGCCCTCTTTTGGTCCATAAATAATAGTAGACAACTTTCACATGTTGCATTAATTGTTAAAAAATAAAACCCATGAATTATTTTTTTATCATATCTTTATAAAAGCCACATAAGATGGTGGCTACTAAAGTCTCAATCACTTTTAAAAAAATCTATATATATATATATATATAATATTTTACACACGTTAAATATTTCTCTCTGGGTAATCTAAAGGAGTAGTAGTGTTATAATAGTAAAGACAAGAAACTTCATGGCATTGCCTTGCAAGGAAAAAGAGAAAAGAAACCAGCAATCCAACTTGTTCTATTCCAACATATGAGGAGAAATATTTTTTTATTTTTTTATTTTTGAAGGAAGACTTAGAAGCCACTCAATTTTCAAGACTCTATGGAAACATTTATTTATTCATTTGTCCCAATTCAATTCATTTCCAATTATTCAAAAAAGTTATTGTTATTTAACTAAATAAACATTAATATTTGTTTAGTTAAGAAAATAGTGAATTATTATTTAGATGATAGGAGAAATGGACGGCTGGGATTGGAGATGAGATGGGACGAGGCAATGATTGGCAAAGAGATGTGACACGGTGGGACAAGTATAAGACACACGTTGCAAGTTAATATATATATATATAATATTTTTGATGTACATGGGTTGGTATGTTGTACTGCCGGTCCTACCGAACTTACACTGTGGCTTACTTCATCTTCTTCCTTCCTTTCTTTCCTCTTTTCTCTTTTCTCATGTTCATTTTTCATGTGCAACCTTTGCATCGGTTGGTGGATTTCTCTATTAATTCTCATTTGCTAAAAATTAAAAATGTTAAAAATATATTCTTTAATAGAGTTTGTTACAACTTATAATGGATTATATGGACACTCCTAATCACTAAATAAAAGGTGACTAATTTTTTGAAAAAAAATATTAATTTTGTGTGTTTTTTTATTGGTCCCTGTATTATTTGGGAACCTTTTCCAAGAAGAAAACTTTTTCAACACTCACAAATTTACAAAAACCTCATAGTCAATGATCATACTGGTCCTTATTCGATGATTAATATTTCTTGATATGATGTGTTTTATATATTGTTATTTAAAAATAAAATAATTATTAGCTTTCGTTATTTAATCAAATTCATATAACATGATAACAAAATCATGTATATATATATTATAATTAATCAAAATGATGAAGCCATCAATTATTGTGATACTATATTAACAATAATGAAATGATGGAATGCCACCCTTAAAAAGCAAGCAATTATAGAAGAAACAATAGGTAGGCCAACATTGAGTTCAAAGAAAAAGCAAGTAGTAGACAAGAGTCCATATCCTGGTCCCTTTTCTTTTCATTGAACATGTCCAACACCAGCCATTATATCAAACCTTTTGAAATATGGTCTTCACCTTCTCCTTCTTATATTTGTCCTCTTGATAGATTATCATTCTCTAGCCGTTTTTCTTGAATCAAACATTCAAATGATAACTTTTGTATTTTTATTTAAAAAACAAGAATATATACATATTTTAATGCATATATTAATCATCAATATGTCTTTACATATTTCTCTTCTTTAAAACATGACAAACAGTTGATAGGATTAGAACAATGACACATGAAGAGCCTTCACAACATTCATGCAATTTCATGATGATGGCTTCATTCTTCCTCAATTCTAGCTAGCTCTTTAGATCAAGTAGGACATGAAAATGACTTCACAATCCTTGCCACACGGTTCTTTATAACTTAGTGGCAAACCTCATACTGTGATAGTACTGGCTATAATGGAAATATATGTACATATAGCTATGAATTCAAACGTCTTGCTTGTTAAGTGATAAGGAAACTACTGCTTGTAATTAAACTTCATGATGAGTTAGGCATGCATGCATTTAGGCTACCATGGTTAAGGGTACTCTTGAGTATTCATGAAGAAAAGTGATGGTGATGTTTTAACTTTGTTTTTAGAATCCATTTACAATTATATTAATGCTATTTCACTTGGTATTTACGCTGTTGTTGAATTAACTATATACACTTTATGTTTCAAGTAATCAATCATGTTATTATATTGCAATTAATTAAACCTTTAATCATCTTTCTATGTATATATGCATTCAATGGTGGTATGGTTTTTCTAAATAAAAAATAAAAATTAAAAGCCTAGAGTTTGACGTAAAGCATGAGTAAGACGTTAACCAATTAAAAATGGTAACTTTCATGACTAAAAGTCTAAAATAGCCATCCTCGTGTAACATGCCATACCGCATAGATCAAAGAGAGAGAAAGAACACCGGAGATCAAACATCTGATAATTTTATTAATTGAGTACTTTATGTTTCACAGGATTTATATATATATAAAATAACACCTAATTATTACTTTGAAAAAAGCCTCGGCAGGTTTGACGTCATTCCTGTTCTTAATTTTGTCATGTTGGCCGCTGCGTTGTTCATTAATAATTACTCCTCAATTATAATATATTGTTTGTATTTACCATGAGAGAAAGAACATCAAACCATCGCTTGCTTAGTTAGGTGGTAATAAACGGACTCGGCAGTGATCGACAGGTCCGGATTCAAAACCCCACACTCACCATACTTTTCACAATATAATGGACTCTGATGGGTCCTTCATAGAATAAATCATTTTTTTTCGAGGGTTTCATGATATTAGGATTTATTAGCTCAAGATGATTTTTACAAATTTTTTTGGTTGTGTGATGCATACAGTGGAGGACCAACAATCTCAAAAGACAAACTTAATAGAATGGAGTTACCTCCCACATATATATTCATGGGACTCTTCTTTAATTAGAGGATATGGGATTAAACTGGGTTTGCAATATTGCTCCCCCGATTAGACCCGATGATCTCATTGGGTCAGGAACGCTTTAATCAATAGCACTGCACTCGGGTTTTTCTCGGGTCAACCCCTTTATTGGTTAGAATCTTCCGCTGGTTAGCCCCTCGTCCAGCTCCATATGTTTCACTCTCAATGAAAACACCAATGATGCACACAATGAGAGTCCCATAATCTCAAAATACCAACCTAATAAGATGGGGTTGCCCTCACATATATGCCCATGCATGGACTCTCTCAATTAGAGGATGTGTGATTAAACCGGACTTGCAAACAATGTGCACGTGATAAACTTTCGTTACCCTATATAGAGCTTGATCAAGTTAATAAATTTTTAAGAGTCAATTAACTAGCCTAACTAGTGGACTTCCATATTTATTTGTTTTTTGATAAATTTTTTAGTGGGGATATTTGTCACCTATTGTTATTAAATAAAAAAAAAAAAAGAAATCAAATGGAAAGATAAAGAAAGGTATATATATATGGAATATTTAAGCTAGCTGGATTTACTTTATGACAAGTTTATTATTATTATTTTTAAGAAAGTAATGCTCATTTGAGTCTTTCATTATGCACTTGAATTTGTGGGCCTTTGACATCATTGCCAATATCAATGTGCAATAGACTTTTTAGTGTTTGTTTGTATATAAATTGACCCAAAGAAAATGGGATACCTTTTGTTTACTATATATATGTTCACCAAATTTGACGCAATAGTTACCATTAAACTTTGAAATGGCCTTATTAGCAATAGTGGAGAAAGATTTGAATGCAAGAAAGTGGAAAAGAAAAATAAAGGTTAAAAAAGATGAAAAGGTTTTAGATCTCTTTGCATTACTTTAAACCAACAAAATTAACTGTAAACCACTCAAGTACCTTTCAAAATGTCCATTGAGATTAATATATATATATATATATATGCATGAAAAATCTGTCACTTTTTTCATTAAATAATATTTAAAAGAAAAAACTTAACACATAAAAGTAGTATATCATGAAAGCATACAATATTCCATGTATATATTGTTATAGTCCACAATTATATATGCCGACACTATCAATGCCGACATGAATATAATGATGATTTTTTTGTATAGCATAATCTTTTTTGGTAGAGTTGAAAAAGGGATAGATATATGTGTACTTAAGTACAGAGATGATGATCATCCAAAGAAGAAGTCATGAATTAATGACAAGTGAATTAAAAAGAAAATGTCTCATTGTACTCCAAACATTGAGATGTCCCTCTTTATGAATGTCAAGAAGCTAACTCCTTTCGCCTTTTAGTGCCTATAGATTCTAGTGATCTTCTCACTAGACACTGCCATCATTTAGCTTCCATTAGTGAAAAAAAAACATCCAATATGTAAGCAACTCAAGATCTTTTATCTCTCCATGCACAATAACTACATGTTGCTGTTGCTTTGTTTGTCAAAAAGACAGAATAATCAATGAAAGTTCAACATTTCCATGATTTAAATATCCCATGATCTTGACTTTGAGAAAATTCCAACATTAATTTGACCTTTGGATATAGACACATGCTTAGGATTAATGAACTTGATCAAATCTAGTCCACATATATTTAAATATATACATATACATATACATGCATGGGACCACAATATAATTGGTCTAATCTTTACAATGAATAAAAACATGCCGACAGTGAATACAATGATGATTTTTTTATTCCAGAAGACTAGACAGAATGACAACTAGTAGTGTGTGCTAGCTAGCTATGAGAAGGATAATCTTATTTGTAAGCAAGTATACATAATCACCAACCGTTAGATTGAGAAAATGACAAGCTTAATTATATTACGTGTCATATATATATAACTATAAATTTCAAAGATGTAATTATAGTTATATATATATATATATATGTAATTATAGTGGAAAAGGCTGATTGTCCAACTTGTTCCAAGTCTTATGAAAAGTAAAATTTTTTTAACACCAAACAATAACATATGTGAAGGAAAACAAATACAATTTTTTTTAATAAACTCTCAAATCAAATATGTTCTTACAAAGTTCAATGGATGTTAAAGCAAGAAATATTATTATCATGAATTTTCTAAGTTCATGAAAAATTGGCTCATTAGAATGAGGATACGACCTAGTAGTGAGGGCTGGATCCATAGAGCCCAATTGGGCCTTGGTCTGTGCAGAGCAGCACATTATTTGTTATCTTAAACACTATGAATTAAATTCCAATATCAAAATCATTATTTGTTATCTAATTACTTTCATTAACCTTCTTCTCTATTCATATCTACTCAACGGTTACCGGACCTTCTTGTGCTTTTTCAATGATGGTGGAGTTGTGTAACCATGATACACTAACCATCTTGGAGGGCCATTACACCCCCGGAAGGTTATTATCTTCAATTGGATAATTTGGGATAACAATATATTTACTGTAGAAAACCTAACCCCCAAAAGATTTGATAACACTTTTAATAGCTATCTGAGTATTCGGTGTGAGTGTAATGAGACAACGGAAATAATCAAATGGCAAGCTAAATCCTCATAGGTATTTTATCGAACACCTTGCGTGCATGCCTTATAGCAACACCTTGTCATGCACCTAACACCTTTCTTGGGAGGGGGTAAATAAAGGTTTTGTAAGGTAGGGTTATGGACCAACATTTGTTTGAATCCAAAATTTTATGAAGGGTAAGGTTTTTGGGGGCTTAAATGGAGGGTTGAAAAACCTTTATTTAACCTCTGTTTTCAACCCTCCAAATCGGAGGGTTTTGGAGGGTTGAATATTTTTTTGACAAAAATACCTTTATTGAATTTAGATGATTACATCTATGGCTTATAGAAAATTTTAGGTTTTGGTTTTGAATTTGAATATTTTTTTTTAAAAAATAATAAAATATTATAAATTGTCAAATTGTTGTTCTTTATTTGGCGTGCCAATAGCACTTTTTCATGTCACCCACATAATAATGAATCCTATGGGGCAGTCAGGATAGAAATAGATAGGATATCATAAAAAATAAATTTATTTTTTTGCCCTATTATTTGGTTTATTTTCCTTATCTAGGTTTCATTGTATCTCTTCTTTTGATATTTTAAACAAGATGCTTGGGACAAGAAACTTGTCAAGTGATAGAACACTAATTTCACTATTTTAAATAGGATTTTATGCATTTAGAGCCCGTTTGGTATGATGTAAAGTTGTTACTTTCCCTGCAAAGTAAGAGGGGTGAATCTATTTCAAGCGTTTCGTTTTTAAAAATAATATGGTCTCCTTGTAATCACTTTCCACTTGACTAGGGAAAGTGATTTACAGGGGGGTGGTGTGAAAGTGTTTACACCGTTGGATGGGAAAGTTTAGTAATTGTCAAATTATCAAACTACCCTTTATTACATAAAACTCTTTCTCGTTTGTTTTGTCTTTGAAAAAAACCCTAACGCGATCATATTTCCAATTCGGCGGTGTAAAATTCATATTTTAAATGGATCAAAGATAAATAAATTTCATATTTGTTTGGATAAAATTTTTATTGGAGAATTTTTGTTTTGATTAAATCAAATCTATGTTGAAATAATAATCCAACATGATAAGATAAGAACTTGAGACATTTATATTTTACTTGTCCACGATGGACAATTAGGAACACACGATGGTTTAAATCTATATTTTTTTTAGTGTACTAAAAAAACATAAAAAAACCCCATTTGATTTTTAATTTATGAATAATAGGTTAATTATTATTTGGACTAAGTTAATAATATTATTAGAGTTGAATAAAAAAACCCAAATTTAGTAACTATAACAACTAAAGGGCAAAAAAATGAGAATAAACCTAATTTTACATTGAAAATAAGTTCATACCAAACGTGGGAATTAAGTTTGCATGCAAAGTAATTACAATTTTGATTTGGATAACCAAACGTTGTAATGTTATTTTGCAGGTAAAGTAATTGCATGCAAAGTGTTTCCCTGCACAAACTTTACATGCAATTACTTTCCTTGCAAAATGCCAAACGGGCCCTTAGAGTGCTTAAAAGATTTCTTTGTCAATCTTCATGCTTAAAGCAGATTATTTTTCATTAAAATCTCTTCTTTTTAATTATGCCTTATTTTTAGTTTCTCTAGTGTGATGATTTTTTTTTTTCAAATTGATTTTGATGTGATCTATTTATTTTCCATTAATGAGTTTGTTACTCTAGCTTTATGTCATATTGATTTTTGCAAGTTGGTGATATTGCAATTTATATATTTTTCGACATTATCTATAGTTTATTTATTTTTTAAAAAGTTAAAATATATAGATAAGTAAATTTTTAAGGAAATAATTCAAAAAAATCTATTTTTAAAAAAATATGTATAATTATATTATAAATGGTAATTTTGTCTGTTTATATACCCATTCATATCATATCCTGTCATTATTCGGTCCACTTCAAACATAAAATAAGATAACAAAATGCTATCTAATAATTTATCCGGTGCACATTAAACATATGATAGGATATGAGCTTATCATGCCCATATCTTTTCCTACTTCTATCCAGTTCTCGTATGATATTCGTCTATATCCTATCTTGTCCACTAAACGGGCCCTATATGTGTAAAATGAGCATAAAATACTATTTATAGCTTCAAGGGCATTTAAGTAATATTCATATAAAACCTTAACTTTTATTACCTTCAATCCGAAGGTTACCTCCATTTTCCTACTTTCAATCTAAATAAGGTATAACTTAAAACCTTCTTTTACCTTACTTTACCCTACTCTACCCTACTTTACAAAACCCTATTGCACTTCATCCGAGCAAAGCCTACAAACTTCCAAATTACAAAATACCTATTAGATATAGCTTACCAGAATAATCAATATCCCAAGAAACAATCAATATATCAAAGAACACTAAGATTTACATGGAAAACCCTTGCGGGAAAAACCACAGGCGGCGGTGAGGCTATCAATCCACTATAGAGATGAAGCAATACAAGGTGGAAGCCAATAACAATGTAAAGGCTCCAAATCCCCAATCTCTCTCACAAAAAGATAGATATGAAGCACTCAATTCAACTCCTTCTTCCTCTCCTAATCCCTAGCTCTATCCAGAAACCAAAATGCCAAAACTCTCAATTTCGGATTGAAAGATGGGGATTAAAAAATTATTCAGAAAGCTCCCTAGAGTTGCTAAATATTACAAATAACCCCTTTTCCATCCTACTACACATATAGAAAAGAAAAATAAAGTAAAAAAGGAGTCGAATATCACATTGGGTCATTAAGAGATTAAATCTATTAACCACTTTTTCCTCTATTGTGATTTTGTTGCTCTAATATGGAATCACTATGGTCAAAACTTTATATTGCTCAGCTCCCTACAGCTATGTGTGAATTGTGGGATTCTTGGAGGAATAACCTTTATTTGATCATAGGACCACTTAGGATGTTTTAACTTGGGCCATTGTTTGGAACATATAGCTGAAATGGAATACTCGTATTTTTAACTTCAAACTACTCCTCCCAATTTTGAGCATAATTATAATTAACCATATGTTCCTGTTTTAGATTTCTACAACTCTCAAGGTAAAATGAGTGAAGCTAAGAGACTCGCGACTATGTGAAGAGAAGTATGCATTTCTTGAGGACCTAGGTCCCACTCGAGTGACCCTAGGGACACAACAATCAATATTGGCATACGTTAAACATACATATCACCATTCTATCACCACTTGGTTGAGTTGACTGGATGAGCGACATCTCAGTGTTATTTTTTAAGACGACATTAGCTCTCTCCCTCTCTATATTTGTTTTGATGTTTAATCGTTGTTCTTTCTTCAATTATATATAGGGTAAATATTTTCGTAGAGTATCAAACTATACACTTTTATCACTTTGGGGGTCCAAACTTTGATTTGTATCAAAATGGTGATCCATCTTTAATTTCTTTTCACTGGACAGTCACCCAAATAATTCCAGTTTGTTTTATCTGACGTGGACGCTGGAAAATCGATGTCAGCGTTTAATTGCCACGTCAGTTGCCCAACAGGTGATGCACATCAACTTAAGTGTGCCATGTGTGAATCCCTATCCCATGTCCTCCATCTTCTCCACCGAAACCCTAGACCTCTTCTACACTTTCTCATCGATTTTTCTAGTCTTCACTCCATGGCTTCCCCTTATCTCCTTCTCCTTTTGATATATGTGCTGCCTCTTATATTCCTTCTTGGCACGACCACGGCCGTTCAAGGTTCTAGTGAAGGGATGACATGTCTTCATTACCAGAGGATCGTCGGGGATTGGGCTAGCAATGGCGCTGCAGGCGACGTCAGAGAGGGCTTGTGTCTCCATCCTGGCGAGCAACTAGGCCAAGCTTGAAAAGAAATTTTTAATTCTTTTTAATGCAATTATTTGTGAGAATCCGTACCTTTTTGTGATCTAGTTGAGAGAAATTTTTGATCTTGATGCATTCTCTATGCTTTTGAACATCTGATGTTATTGATTTGGGAGGTTATGAGTTTATGCCAAGAAAGTTTTGTAGTTTTCCTTGTTATTGTGTGGTTTAAGATTTTAAAATCGCTACTTTGATGTTGTTCTACTGAGATGTGTGTGATTCTCTTCATGTTTTATTTTTCTTCTCTATTAGAGTATTAGATAGAGTTTTTTTTTTGGTTGCAGAGGTGAGATCATGTAGAAACCCAAATTTTGCTCCAATTTATTTTTCATGTTTTGCTTTTCAGCTTGAAACTGTGATTGAAGCTGAGAAACAAGTGGCTTAAGATCTTTTGTTGAAAGTTCAGCTGAATTAAATTGGGAGGTGTTAGAAACCTTGGACAACGAACCTTTATCTCCATCATCGTGAAAGGAAGCTGACTGTCTCGCCGAAACTGGTGGTTTATTACTTTTTTTAAATTTATTGGGTGTTTTAAAATAATAATAATAATAAAATAAAAAGTTAAAGTGATGATGAGAACAATAGGGATTCACATATGGCACACTTACGTTGGACGTAATATCATCAGTTGGGCAGCTAACGTGGCAATTCAACGTTAACTTCTATTTTCCAGCATCCACGTCAGATGAAACAAGCCAGAATTATTTGGGTGGCTATCCGGTGAAACATAATTAAAGATGGGTCACCATTTTTATAAGCATTTCTGTTATAGTTTATTTCTTAAACATTTGATTCCACATCTAGAAGATAATGCACCATGGCTTGTTTCATTATTTTCCAATAAGGTACTAGTTGATGACAAGAATACATGAAGATTGTTTCATGACCTACACTGCAACTTTATCTTCTTGTTTTTTTGTTTTGAATTAGTCTAAGTTAGTTATAACAGAACATAATTTTAGGCTGTATTTTGTATATTAAAGCCATGACAATCAATGGAAAAGGGTGTGAAAAATATCTTACTGCACATCTTCTCTTGTCTTCATCTTCTCCCACGTGGTATCAGAGACCATCTCATACGAGCTTAGGTTTTGATCCTTGTCTTGCCCATTTAAAAAATTCTCCTCGATCAACATTCATTTCATGGTAACTGGAAATACTCAGGTTGTCCTCCCAAATGCTCATGAGCCAGACAATCCTTTCACCTTGGTCACCATCCACAACTCCATTAAACTTACCTCCACCAATTATCTCTCGTGGAAAACCCAGATTGACTCCATGTCTCTTTGTTGGATATTCTTCTACTCAAAGTGCTTATCTCTGTCTTGATATCTCCTCTAACCGTTTATACACTTCTCGTCATGTCCGTTTTTGTTGAATCTATTTTTCCTCTTGCCAGTTCTAATCTCACCCTCCCTCATGTCAGTTCCTCCACCACATCAGACTGGTGTTCTATGACTTTACATGTCCTTTCTTCTGTGCCATCGTCCCTCCTACCACCATCTCAATCCCAAGGACAATCTTCCTTATCTCCACACACATCCAGCTTTGAGCCAGAACACGTCATTCCTTTCTCATCCACCACTTCATCTTCCACTCATGCGGAACCTACCTCCATCACCACCAGTCTGCTGCATTCATCTCCTCAAGGCATCATTACTCGGTCCAAACACAACATTCACAAACCTATTCAGAAACTAAACCTCAATACTGAGCTTCACCGACCCACTCTTGAGCCCACCACTACCCATCAAGCCTTGAAAAACCCCAACTGGCGACAAGCCATGTCCGCTGAGTTTGATGCTCTTCTTCGTAATGGCACATGGGAACTTGTTCCATCTCATCCTACTCAAAACTTGGTAGGATGTAAGTGGATTTTTCGCACTAAATATTTACCTGATGGTTCTGTTGACAGGTACAAAGCCCGTTTGGTTGCAAAAGGTTTTCATCAACGCCCTGGACTTGATTTTTCTGAAACTTTTAGTCTTGTCATTGAACCAACCTCTGTGCGTCTGGTTCTTAGCATTGCAATAAGTAATGGCTGGTCACTTAGCCAACTAGATGTCAACAATGCCTTTCTTCATGGCAAACTTTCAGAGGATGTATTTATGTCTCAACCTCCTGGTTTTCTTGATCGTGATAATCCTCACCATGTATGCAAGCTTCGCAAAACCATCTATGGATTCAAGCAAGCTCCATGCGCTTGGTATCATGAATTACGCCAATTTTTGCTTACTTCAGGCTTTCATAACTCTGTCACAGATGCCTCTTTGTTCATCTTCAATACTCAAGGAGTTATTCTTTATCTTCTTGCTTACGTTGATGATATAATTGTTATTGGAAACACAGATCAGGCTGTACATCATTTTCTTTCCCAACTCTCTTCGCGCTTCTCTCTAAAGGATCTTGGTGACTTGCACTACTTCTTGGGTGTTGAAGTGCTTTCCCATGCCGACGGGCTGTTTCTTAGTCAACGAAAGTATATTGCTGATCTCCTTCACAAGACTCATATGACAGAAGCCAAACCAGCCTCCACACCTATGGCAATGGATCCACCTCTTACCTTGCATGTCGGCACTCTCTTATTTGATCCTACCGAGTATCGCTCCACAGTTGGCCCCCTTCATTACTCTCCTTGACTCGTCCAAATATTACTTACACGGTCAATAAACTCTCTCAGTTCATGCATCAACCAACGATTGTGCATTGGACTGCTGTCAAACGTTTACTTCGCTATCTCTGTGGTACCTTAGATCATGGCATAACACTTTATCGTAAGTCCTCTCTTACTCTTCATGCATTCTCTGACGCTGACTGGGCCCGCAACAAGGATGATTTTACTTCAACCAGTGCTTACATTGTTTATCTTGGCCATAATCCTATCTCTTGGAGCTCCAAAAAACAGAGAACTGTTGCCCGTTCTTCCACCGAAGCTGAATATAGATCAGTCGCTACCACGGCCGCAGAACTGCGTTGGATTTGTTCTCTCCTATCTGAACTTGGCCTCACTATTCCTCATCAACCGTGTGATTTATTGTGACAATGTTCGAGCCACAAACCTCTGTGTCAATCCTGTGTTTCACTCACGTATGAAGCATGTTGGCTTGGACTATTACTTTATTCGTGAACAAGTTCAAAGTGGTGTTCTTCGAGTCTCCCATGTCTCCGCTTCTGATCAGCTTGCCGATGTCCTCACCAAGCCCATGTCTCGTCAACAATTCACAATGGTTATGAACAAGATTGGACTCACTCCACCACTGTCCATCTTGCGAGGGCATGATGACAAAAATACATGAAGATTGTTTTATGACCTACACTGCAACTTTATCTTCTTGTTTTTCTATTTTGAATTAGTCTAAATTAGTTATAACTTTTAAGCTGTATTTTGTATATTAAAACCATGGCAATCAATGGAAAAGGGTGTGAAAAATATCTTACAGCACTTCTCCCACACTAGTTTGTCCAAGAAACTGGTGCATTATTTTTTTGCACAGATCTCAAAAAAATTAAAAAAAATTAGAGGAAAATAAAACAATGTCCTCGAACCAGTTCACTAGTGGACAATTTATACGGTGCATTAAGGGCCCCTGTTTTCCACGGTTCAGGATAGAATAATCGAGTGCGAAATTACCCTGCCACTCCCGCACCTATTTTTATCCATCAAGCTGCTGTGGAGGGCAACTTTGGAATTACGCGAAAGGTAAGCCTCTCAACTCAACCTAACACAGGATGAATTGGGCATAATATTATAAAGTAAGGATTATTGAGTAATTTGACAATTTGATGTCATTCACGAGGCTCAATAATCACTGTCAGACGGTCATGATTTCAAGATATTATTACGGATGAGAGAACACGTGCTTTTATTTTCGGACTTAATTATTAACCGTAGAATTCTCACGTGACTTGATCTAACGGTTCTGATTTGAGCTTTCCTTCCGGCAAAACCTGGTCAGCACCTCGTGATCCCACATGGGGAACCTCGCCGCACGTGTGTGGTCCCCCACCAATTATTCACTCATTTTCTCCAATCAGACCATGACACGTCAACAATCCTTACAGCGGTTCTTTTTCTTCCTGTTAGACTCCCCGCAGCTGATCAGTCCGATATCTCCGACGAGATCGAAGTGACCCGCTTGTAAATCTCGGTTCCATGAAAGCCTCGAAGACCAAATTCCGGACATTAATCCACACCTCTTCTCACGTGGTTCTCCTTATTCCCACTTCTAAAACTGACCTCGATATGTGACTTAATAAATGAATAATAATAATAATAATAATAATAATAAAACTACAGTAGCTATCATGATTATAATTAATTCCCACTTCTAAAACTGACCTCATGCTTTAATTAATTGCCAACTTAATCAGAACCAGGCAGGTTCAGACATAATAATAATAATAATAATAATAATAATAATAATAATAATAAAAACTACAGTAGCTATCATGATTATCTGTGGGGTTTGCTAAAGACATTGTTGCTAGGAATTTTAGGATAAATTAATTATTTGGTATTAAAATCATAAATAATGATATTTCATTTATTTTGAAAACAGTTTAGTTGTGAGATAACAATATGGGTTTTAGCAATTTTTTTTTTAACTTTTCAGTTAAAAATAAATAAAATCATTTTTAAAATAATAATAAATATATTTTTATTAATACTAATATTTTTAAAATTAACTTTAGAAATTTATGTGGGAGAATAGAAAAAAAAAAAAATAATAATAAGAGGAGGTGGGTCCGGTTTGGTATGAGTGAGATTAATGGGTGAGTTTTGAAAGTGGAAGAACAGGGCTACATATAAATAGTTCGGTGTCGAGCTATTGTTCTCAATTTCATTATCTCTTTCTGCTTTTCCGCTCTGTTTTCTCTCTGGGTGCGACCTTGAGCGGTTTGATGGCGATGGCCGTGAATGGGAGGGATGTCAAGCAGGCGTTCCTCAACATCTACTTGCGCCTCAAGGACGATCTCCTTTCTGACCCAGCCTTCGACTACACCGATGATGCCCGGGCTTGGATCGAGCGGGTAAGTGCTTTTTCTTTCGAGATCCATTTGTTGCTCTTGATTTTTTTTTTCTCTGTTTCCTTTATTGTTGGAATCTACTCTATTTGGTGCTATTTCATGCGATTGCAGTGAATACAATGGTTGTTGTTCAGAAAAGATCCGTTGTGTTTGCCATAAATCTGATATTTTTTTATTCCTGTGCAGACGCTTATAAAGTTTTGTGTTTTGGTGTTTGAATCAAATGATGTTTTTAGCTAGGTGTAGCATTTTGTGGCTTTCTAATCAATAATTTATTAGGTTAATTAGCTGATGGTGATGATCTTTTAGTTTGTGGGGAATCAGGGATTGGGCCCTCCTTCGGTATTTGATGACACTGCAATGGTATCAAAATGCAATCTTTTATTCGGGGCAATGCACTATTTGGTTGACATTGGGAGTTGTTTATGGTAAAGCATTTTTTTTTTTGGTTTAGCATGTCGGGGTTGAATAAACACAATGGGATGACGTTCTCAGAGTGGATGTCAAAGATCAACATTTTAAAATCTTCTTAAAAGTGAATTGGATTAATGGGAAGTGACTCTGATTGCTCACCAATACTGTAGTGCTGTTGTGTAAATCAATTGAGTTTTATATGTAAAAGTATAAGACTCCCATGAAGACCCCTATTCTAAGTAAAAGGAATTTGTGCTCATGGGAAAGACCATTATGGAATAGAAAAGGAATCCAATTTTATCGTAAATCACTTTGCTTCCAGTGTTTGGTTGTTTATATGATTTAATAAAGCTTGATATGGTTATCTTTTCTGAATGGCATTCTTACATTTGCTATCAATACTTTGTTCAATTATTTTTCTCTTTCTTTTGACCTTTTGCGATAGCTCTTTAGAGATATTCCTAAGATGAAGCTTAATTGACTAATTTGTTTCTTTATTCTCTTGACAGATGTTGGACTACAATGTACCACGGGGTAAGGGAATAATTTGCTGAAGCCTGCATTCTTTTTAGACACAAAACTAATTTTGCATCTGTGTATTGTGATTTATAATAAGTTATTTTGTTGATTTTATGGTGTATGAATGTGCTAGATATATTTGAAACTGTACTGGCCTTGGGAAGTCAAGGAAGGTGCATTTACTCTAGAGATTGACTTGTTGTTTGTCTGATGATTTGATAGGCAAGTTGAACCGTGGAATCTCAGTTGTTGATAGCTACAAGTTGCTAAAAGAAGGTATTGAACTAGGTGAAAATGAATTCTTCCTCTCTTGTGCACTTGGCTGGTGCATTGAATGGGTAAAGAACTGAATCTCAAGTTTATTTTTTTGTGTCTGCTTCCAAAACTATGCACCTTATTGTATTGATTTGAACACTTCTCAATTGCATTCCATGCAGCTTCAAGCATATTTTCTCGTTCTTGATGATATTGTGGACGACTCTCATACAAGGCGGGGTCAACCCTGTTGGTTCAGAGTGCCTAAGGTTTGTTTGTCATATTTTACTTTTGTGGTTGTTTCTTTCCTGTGCGTGTACGTGGGCGTCTGGTTGTACATAGTGACTATGTATGAAACATGATTTTTGTTTTGGAACTAATGCTCCAGTTAAAAGCATGAACTATTAGCTTCTTATGTTCCTGCTACTTATAATAATAATGGTTCATAAAATTTCTTGCAACTCATGCTAATTCATGTGCCTTAGCTCTTCTCTAGCATTTGGTGCTTTATTTCAAATTGTTGTTTAAGACAGTTCTCCTTTTGCCTGTTAATTGTAGGTTGGTCTTATCGCAACAAATGATGGGACCTTACTTCGAAATCACATTCCCAGGATACTGAAAAGATATTTCAGGGATAAGCCTTACTATGTTGATCTTCTTGACCTTTTTAATGAGGCAAGTATATTTAAAATAAATCATCTGGGTTGCACTACTGAATTATTGTTTGTTTGGTGTCTTCTAAATCTTCATTGGTTATACATTTATAGGTTGAGTTTCAGACGGCTTCAGGGCAGATGCTGGATTTGATTACTACTCATGAAGGAGAGCAAGATCTTTCTAAATACAAACTACCAGTGTATGTGGAGACTCAAACCATTTGCTAAAATAGTTTCCTTTGTATTTTGTTGTCGAATATTTTAAGTGCTAACCAAGGCATTATTTCCTTTGGATGCAGCTATAACCGCATTGTCCAGTACAAAACTGCTTATTATTCATTTTATCTCCCTGTAAGTTGCATAAACTTCGTGATATATATATATATATATATATGAGTGGTTAAGCTGAGAGATTTTTCTCTGAAAATCTCTCATTCTTTATTCCCCACGTACAGTATCTATCACTGTTACGGTACCTGATTCTGTTATTCCCAAAAATTTTACGATTAATGTTGGTTTGTAGATATTTAGCATGCTTTTACTTTCTTCTTTTTGATTTTTTACATTCACGTAACAAAATGATGCATCATTATGCAAATTTTAAGTGGTTGCTTGCAACTTTTTAGTTATTTACTTCGGAATGTGAATTGTTGCTGCATGCATAGTGCTTATATCTGCTTTTCATGACTTTCAACTTGAAAACTTCACATGTGTTTTATCTGTTTGGTACTTCATTGTTCAGTGTTTGTAATTGTAAGTTTGTGATCATATATACTTTCCAGGTTGCATGTGCTTTGCTGATGTCTGGTGAAAATTTGGACAACTTTGTTGGTGTGAAAAACATTCTTGTTGAAATGGGCACATACTTTCAAGTGCAGGTAATCCTCACTTAATTGACACATGTTTGTGTCCTATGTTAGCTGATTTATTTAGATGTTTTTTCTTGTATCTTCATTGCTCTTTTCAGGATGATTACCTTGATTGCTTTGGTGATCCTGAGGTGATTGGTAAGGTAAATGAATCTGTGCCTTTCAATTGTATTAGTCTCTCAATTTTTCAGATACATGTCCAGTATCTTTATGCTCAACCTATCACATGGTATAGAATTTCATGTTTTGTCTCTTATTTATTTATTTATCAGTGTTCATTCTCTCTCACAGATTGGGACAGACATTGAAGATTTCAAGTGCTCTTGGCTGGTTGTGCAAGCCATTGAGCGTGCCAATGAAGATCAGATGAAAATATTACATGTAAGAGCAGTTTAGTTTGGCTTCCATTTTCATCCTTCTCATGAATAAAAAGTAATGTCTTAGACGTCATTTTCCAGGAGAACTATGGGAAAAAAGATGCAGCTTGTGTAGCTAAAGTTAAAGCTCTATACAAAGAGCTCAATCTTCAGGTTTGAATGTTATGTTTTGGTGCAACAATACCTTGTCTTTGCACATAAGAATGATTCAGGTTCACAAAATTAATCTTTCTGTTTTCTTCCTTTCAGACTGTATTTTCTGAGTATGAGTCCAAGAGCTACGAAAAGCTCATTTTAAACATCGAAGCAGAGCCGAGCAAAGCGGTGCAGGAGGTCCTGAAGTCCTTCTTGCACAAGATCTACAAAAGGCAGAAATAGAAGCATGGGAATCATGCGGCCTCATGTTTCCACCCTCCAGTTATCCCATTGTTCTCCTGTCCCAAGTTCTGTCTTTGTACTGTATTACTCTTTGTCTATCCATGAAGCAATGTCCTTTCTGCTCCTAATGAATTGAGGTTTGCTTGCTTCTCTGTGCCCAATCTTCAGAATGGAATTTTGCAGACTTGCTGCTTTTGATGGATGAACTTGGAACTACATCTTTTCCTTCAAGTTTTAGCCATGTTATTCATTATATATGTGTGTGTGTGTGTGTGTGTTTGTTATTAGAGTAGTATATATATATATATCTGTATATATTAGTTTTTTTTGGAGGGAATTTGGAAAATTGGTAATGAACTTTCAAACTTGGCGGGAACCCGCCAAGTGAGTCCAGGCAAGCAAGAAAGGACAAGATTCATTGCACAAAGCTCGATGTTAAGTTGGAGTTATCCTTTAGAATCTTCTCTCTTATAGGGATTCCCTTTGTTTATTTGTTTAATTTTTTTCATGGATATGGTCCATATGGATCATTTGTGCTTTAATTGTTTGTGAATTGTATGAATGCTTTTGTAATACCACATTGGATTCCCTTAATTGTCACAGTTCATGAATGATGTACTAAGTTCGTCACTTTCTCTGTTGACTGATACTCCATATGAATTTCCTGTCAGTCATTAACCACAACAAGATCACTGGACTTGGTCTATAAACATAATGACCCAGTTTTCTCTGTACCCACCGAATGGGCCCCTAATCTAATATTAATTGTGATTTTCATGTCATTCTAACAGCTAAAAAGGAAAGTGGAGGGGAGGGGGGGCCTCTTCTTATCATCAAGTGGGAATTATTTAATCAGTTCAATCAGTCTAAATCCATAAGTGCAGTATCAGTGTGACATCAAACAAAATGGAAAGAAAGAGAACCTTTTATAAAAACTTCATCATCTGAACATGCATTAATAAGCCACATAACTAGCTAGAAACAAGTAAGTACTACATGAAACATTTTGTACACCACCATTACATGCATAAAATTAATTCAAGTACGTAGCTCTGTCTCTTGGTGGGGAATGAACATGGATTCCAAGTCTGGCACACTAAAGAACTGAATTCCATCCAGACAACATCTAAGAGAAGGCTTCATCTTCTTTGGAGCTGGTGGGCAGTGTTGTTCTTCTGGTATCCTTGCTTCTCTTTCAGTAGGAGTCTTCATGGCTTCAATATCTAGCTTGATGTCTTCTACTTCTTCACTAGAATCTCTTCCTGATATTTTTCTGGTCTTTATTGGTTTGAGAGGAGCTCTTAGTGAGATTCCAGCAATCATCCATATCCTTCCTTCTGCTTCTTGTGCACTACTCACCTCTACTTGGTGCTTGATCTCTTGGTACCCCATATGTGTCTAAGCCACCAAGTCAAAGGATAAGACTTGAGAGGAGAGCTATTTAGCTACCTAGCTAGCTAGCTAGCTACAACACTGAATTTTATCTAAATTCTAAAGCTCAGCTCTCAACAACATGCAAGTAAGTTGGCTAAAGACATGTGAAAGGTTTCAAGGAAAGGGAAGAAGAAAAGAGGAAAGGTTGCTCTATGCTCTATGGTTGATTATGAAAGGACTAGGAAGTTGAAGTTAAGCAGAAGTGCAGTAAAATTCAAGAAGGTTGGAGAGAGTAGCTTCTCTCTTTTCCTCTCTTTCTCTTTCACACTCTATCTCCTTTAAAGAAGAAAGGCAGTGGAGAGGAAAAGGGAAGAAAAGATGGAAAGGTGGTGGAGTTGTTGAAACTTTGTAAGAGAGAGAGAGAGAGTGAGTGAGAGAGAAAAAAAAGAAGAGAGAATTGGTTGAGTGTTGATGAAACTCGTGATAAAGAAAGCAAAGGCGGGGTAACAAAGTAAGAAGAATTAAGGAGATGGTAATGAGAGATGAGGAGGGGCCCGTGAAGAAGTCGGTGGTGGACCCACACTTTGGGCCCATGTACATTAAATATATGGGGCCCTCTTTCTAAAAGACCGTGTGATGTTGTGCAATTGTCACACAAATGCACACTGAATTTAATTAATAGATCGCTGACAAGTTTTATTTTATGAGTACGTAATAATAAGAGACGAGGATGTAAATGTAAATGTAATGTTTACAGGCTTTTTTATTTTTTCTTGTAAATATTAATAATTACTAAAAAAAAAAATATAAAAAAAAAAATTTGGGGTATGCGAGGCACGTGATGAGCTTGCGTTTTAGTTTCGGATTTGGATTTGGATTTGGATCCGATAACGCATGCGCATGAACTTCGTCGTTCTGGGAAGAGGTTCAGAGTTTGGATCGCGATGCGCTCCTCGATTCCTCTCCGCCATTGGAGACGCCGTTCAAGCTCTGTCGCAAGCCAAGCAACTCCACGCGCTTCTTGTCACTGCTGACCACTCTTGTCACCCTTCTCTTCCCACCAAACTCCTCCGCTCCTACGCGAACCATGGCGACATTGTCTCCGCCCGCCACTTGTTCGACCAAATTCCTCGCAAAACCGTACTCCTATGGAACTCACTCATTCGAGCGCATGCTCGATGCCGAGACTTCTCCACTGCTTTCTCTGTCTTCAACCAAATGCGATGCTCTGGGGTAAACCCTGATGGTTTCACCTTTGCTTGCGTTCTCCGTGCATGCGCAGAGCATGCCGACCCTTTTGGTGCTAGCGTGGTCCATGGGACTATGATCTCGACGGGTTTAGTATCTGATTCGATAGCCGGCGCCGCACTTGTTAATTCTTACTCAAAACTCAACCTTGTCAATGATGCCCATCAGGTGTTCGATGAAATGCCTGAAAGAGATTTAGTGTCATGGAATACAATGATAATGTGTTGTTCATATGGAGGAAATGCACACAAAGGTCTTGAGTTGTTTCATGGTCTGAGAGAGTCTGGCGAAAAGCCCGATGGGTATACTTTCACCGGCCTCATTTCATGTTTATGGGGCTCGGACTTGGCTCGTGTTGGCAAAGGGATCCATGGGCTATGTCTAAAAGAAGGATACAGTTCTAATTGCCACTTAAGATGTGCACTAGTAAGCATGTACTCAAGGTGCAATGTCTTGCACTCTGCTTCACTGCTTTTCCGAAGTTTGTCTCAAGTTGACTTAGTTACATGGTCTGCTTTCATAACTGGATTTTCACAAGCAGGACAGTGTGAAGAATCAATCTGTTTGTTCAGAGAAATGATGACCAGTAGTCGATGTGCTGCAAGACCGGATTCTATCTTGATTGCTTCTCTACTTTCGGCTTGCGCTACATTGCCATCTATTCGACCTTGTAAAGAAATTCATTGTTTTGCATTGCGGGTGGGGATCAACTCAAGTGTGTCAGTCTCTTGTGGACTTATTGATGCATACTCAAAGTGTGGCTTTGCGCAACATGGTTTTCGTATATTTGAAATGATGCCTAGAAGAACTTTGGTTGCATATAACACTGTTATATTAAGTATGGGATCTAATGGACTTGGAATGGAGGCCATGCAAACCTTCGTGGCAATGCTGAATGAGGGGCTCAAGCCTGATAAGGCTACCTTCTCGGCTCTTCTCTGTGCTTGCTGTCATTCAGGACTCCAAATGGAAGGTTGGAAACTCTTCAGCAGGATGCACAGTGAATTCGGTGTGGATCCTGAGATTGATCACTATGTGTACATTGTGAAACTACTTGGTATGGTTGGGGAATTGCAGGAAGCTTATGATCTTGTCCAGGCCATGCCTGTGGTGCCTGATTCTGGAGTTTGGGGTGCATTATTATGGGGTTGTAGTATTCATGGTAACAAGGAGTTGGGTGAGATTGTGGCACAGAAGCTTTATGAAATAGAACCAAGGAAAACAGCTTACAGAGTCATGCTCTCAAATATTTATGCTGTTAAGGAGAAATGGGGTGATGTTAAGTATCTGAGGAATGAGATTGCTAAAGAAGGTATGCATAAAATTCCAGGCATCAGTTGGATTGAAAATATTAATTTCTAGCTTATGTTCTCTATATGATGTTTGTGTGGATGGGTGTTATATCTTTATTTCTTTAAAGATGTTATATCTTTATTCTTTTAAAGATGGTAAAACCGTAGAAAAGACTGTAATTGTTGTTATAGTGGTAATTATTTGTTAGTTTAGATTGCTATTTTTATGCTAATCAGATATTGGTTGTCAGATTAATGGCAACAGAAATAATATAGTGGTGCCTCTAGCAGTAATATAACATTATATGCTTTATTGAAATTTTGAGACGAATTTTAATGAGGTTGAGCTCTAAGATGGTTTGAATTTAATCTGGCCTTGAATCATCCACGAGTGTCACACTTCTATTATTTAATTGAACTTAATTAAATTAGAAGTTGTTATTAGCAATGAGTTAATGCCTCTGATGACCCGGTTCTTATAATGTGAGGTTGTGTTTATACATTGTCTAGAGATCTGTATTTGACTCTGATTTGTAATACATGAGCAAGATATATGATAATGTTTAGTTTTTACAACTCTTTCGTTAGTGCAATCCAATTTCAATCTTATATTTATCAATCCCATTTCAATATTGTATTTATCAATCCCATTTTTATCAAGATTTTAAGCTATATTATATCAATATGATATTTAGCACAACTTCCAAAAAATTCTTTGGATGGAATATTTTGTTTAACTAAAAGAAGGAAGATATATGTGGAAGAAAAGGGTATAAGATTAACAAAATAATCGGTGGCCAACACTTGCTTAGTTTATTTATATATATATATATATTTTTTTTTTTTTATTGGGAAAGAAGCTGAACGCTTAAGAAACAAGAAAATAAAAAAAGATACAGATTTAAAAAGACGAGTTCCTCAAAGCAAAGAGGTCTTCAAGCCAAACAGGTCGGTCCTTGCCATGAAGGAAGAGAGAGACAGCTTAGGGTTTGATCGTCTGAAATTTGCAAGAGCATCAGCAAGATGATTTTTTTCACGGAGAATTGTTTCGAAGTTTGTGTGGGAAAACATTCAAGATTGAGATTTCACTTTAATTTTTCAAATTCAGAGTTCACATGCCAGGCGATGGATGGACAGTAGTTTTTCAGGGGTTGAGCGAATCCCGGGCAATCACAATGAATCCGATCTGGACTCCAAGCTCATGTGGCGCAGACACTGAGGGCGAGGTTGATCGCGGCCATTTCCGTCACGAAGAGTGTGTCGAAAGTATCTCCAGCATCCCCTGCGAGAAAGAAATAGTTTGAATTACTAATAATAATAAATTCCTGTCCTGAAGGAGAAGATTTGGATCTCCAAGATGCATCTGTGTAGATAGTAATCAAAGGTGTATTAACAGAAGATAAAGAGTACTCCCACTTGCTTAGTTTTGACAGTAAAGACAATTTTGATAGTAACAAAATAAGGCTCGGGTTCAAAATCTCACCTCTGTTTAACAGCACTGTTTATGCATTGCTTTTTGGCCAAAGTAGTATTTATGATAATGTTCAAATGGTTGCATGCGTGATTGATAGTTATCATCAAAGAATTGACCGAGGAATGACTTGCAAGTCTTAAGTCTTTTTTTAAAAAAATTATTCCAGCTATTGTTTATTATACATAATTACCCTTCAATCAAAAGAATTATTTAGTCAATGATTTAAAGTACATACATGCACACACGTATAGAAAACCCAAACGCAAGCAATTTTGATTAAGCATTGTTGTTGACTCTTGACTGAGACTTTTCCACTGGATCTGAACTCCCTATATCATCTGTTCCGGTGATTCATTAATACTCTATTATCAGGTTTTATCTACAATTTTTTTTTAATGGGTCAATCGTCAATGGCAGTGGAAGGAAGCTTCCATCAATGAAAGAAAAAAAGGATAAAACATCCAAAAATAGTAAAGAAGATAGTTTGACAAAATGCATGCAAAGCTTTTTGACCAAAATGTCATCACAGAACTGACAATAAACCCAGTTGGCTTCCAAGTATTGTTAACAATTTACTTATAAAGAGCATCCATCCATAATCTCTTCTCAATTAATTACCATCATAGTTAATTAGCCATGAACAACTCCTCTCACTTGTTCTTCTACGTACTTCTTCTCAGCTTCATTCTCACCACCTTGTTAGCAAAAGGCACTGATCTCGCATCATTGCTTGCATTCAAGAATGGAGTAACATCTGATCCCACTGGAGCTCTGACTTCATGGAATGAGACTGTTCATTTCTGCAACTGGACTGGTGTTTCATGCTCTCAAAAGCACAAAAACAGAGTAACTGCCATAGAACTCCATATGCTAGGCCTTGGGGGCTTCATATCACCCTCCATTGCCAACCTGAGCTTCATGCAATCAGTTGAGCTCTCTGTCAATGGGTTCTCCAGCGAGGTTCCACCCGAGTTTGGTCGCCTTCACCGGCTCCGGTATCTAAACCTCAGCTTCAATGCACTTTATGGTACTGTCCCTGTGAGCTTGACCAACTGCTCTCAACTCAGAATTCTCAGCTTGTTTTCAAACCAGCTCACTGGCTCTATTCCTGTTGAGTTTGGTGGTGAAGCTTTCCCTCATCTTGAGATGTTGGTTCTAGCTAATAATAGTTTAACTGGAGCCATTCCTTCATCCATTGGGAACCTTTCTTCTCTTACTCTACTCTCTTTCGCGTTGAATAATTTACAAGGAATTATACCTGATGAAGTTGGCAGGCTTTCAAACTTGGTGACTTTTCAAATGGCTGCCAATTTTCTCTCTGGGACTATCCCTCCAGCACTATTCAATATTTCATCTTTGGATTTTTTTAGTGTTGCCAGTAACCAGCTCCATGGCACACTACCTTCTGGTTTTGGTCTCAAACTTCCTGTATTCACAACACTCCTCATGGGGGTTAACAATCTCAGTGGAACCATCCCTGCTTCACTGGTCAATGCTTCTATGCTTCAGATGATTGACTTTTCAGAAAACCAGTTCAGTGGGACAGTGCCCCCAGTTTTTGGAGCCATGCATGATCTGTTTTTTCTCAATTTGGAAAAAAATCAGTTTGAAGCCAGTGATGCCAAACACTTAACTTTCATTGATTCCTTGGTTAATTGCAGCAACTTGAAGTTTTTCTCAACTGCATACAATGATCTTGGAGGTGTGTTGCCTCTATCACTAGCCAACTTCTCCATGGAGGTGAGGCTTTTATTAATGGATATAAATTATTTTTCAGGGATCATTCCTCCTGGAATTGAAAATTTAATCAGTTTAAATAGCTTGGATTTTAGTGGTAATTTCCTCACAGGCCAAATTCCAGAGAACATAGGAAAGCTGACCATGTTACACATTCTGGGTTTTGGAGACAACAATCTCACAGGTAACATTCCATCCAGCATTGGCAATTTAACTCAGTTGTCACAGATCTATTTATCTGGGAATAGACTTGAAGGAACCATACCTACTACTCTGAAAACTCTTCAACAAATAAGAACACTCTTCCTCTTTAACAACAGATTTAGTGGGAGAATACCCGGAGAAATCTTAAGGCAATTCATTTCACTTCAAGTTCTTGATTTAAGTGAAAACTTTTTTAACGGAACTCTTCCTTCAGAGATTGGAAGCTTAATAAATCTTCAACAATTGCTATTGAATGGGAATAGGTTGTCTGGTGAAATCCCTGTGACTATAAGTGGATGTGCAATCTTAGAACATCTGAACTTGCAAGGTAATCTCTTCACTGGATCCATTCCTTCATCTCTGGGCAATGTAAAAGGTCTCAGAAATCTAAACCTTTCCAACAATAGCTTGTCAGGAGGTATTCCTTCATCTTTTAGCAACTTGAAGTTCCTTGAGACACTCAGTCTCTCAAACAATAACTTATCAGGGTCTATCCCCGAGTTCCTGCAAGACTTCAAGTACCTCTCTGTTTTGGACCTTTCTCACAATGACTTCAATGGTGAAGTTCCTGTGAAAGGTGTCTTTGCCAATTCATCTGCAATATTTTCACTTGTCGGAAATGGTGAGCTTTGTGGAGGTGTCCCACAACTTCACTTACCCGTGTGTCCTTCCAAGCCTGTTGAGAAAAGAAGCAGAGTATCTCTAGTGCTGAAGATTGTAATCCCAATTGCTTCCTCTGTGTTGTGTCTTGTCTTGATCTCAATATCACTCTCGGTTATTCTTCGACGGAGACGAGAATCAAGAACAAGAACAAAGTCCCCACCACCCTCCGCTGTTCCCTTTGAAGAGTTTCCAAGAGTTTCATACAATGATTTGGCCAGAGCAACTGATGGTTTCTCTCCCAGGAATCTGATAGGCAAGGGGAAGCATGGCTCTGTTTATAAAGGAACTCTTCATGGCAACACCACCATGCTAGTAGCCATTAAAGTCTTCAACCTTGACACAAGAGGTGCTTCCAAGAGTTTTCTCTCTGAATGTGAATCACTTCGAAGCATCAGACACCGAAATCTCATCCACATCATCACATCATGCGTGAGCACTGATTCAGAAGGCCGTGATTTCAAAGCTCTGGTTCTTAGCTTGATGCCAAATGGAAGCCTGGACTCATGGTTACATCCGGAGGATGAGACGCAAGAACAAAAAAGTCCTCTGACATTGATTCAAAGATTAAATGTAGCCGTTGATGTTGCAGATGCTTTGGAGTATCTTCATCACTCTTGCCAACCTGCAGTTGTTCACTGTGATCTGAAGCCAAGCAACGTCCTCTTGGATGATGACATGAATGCTCATGTTGGAGATTTTGGCCTTGCAAAGGTCCTCATGAACGGCAACTCTTTGCAGAGCTCCACCATCTCAACAGGGATCAAAGGAACCATTGGATATGTACCTCCAGGTATATAAATGATATCATTTTATTGTTTTTTGCTATTTCATATGTACTTATATGCAGTAAGTCATGTGTGCATGCAGAGTATGGTTTAGGGAGTGAGGTGTCCACCATGGGAGATGTATATAGCTATGGGATTCTTCTTCTGGAGTTGTTCACAGGAAAGAGACCAGTTGACGAGAGGTTCATTGATGGTTTGACAATGAGAAAGTTTGTGGAGATTCATCATGCTTCTCCTGAGAGAATCATGGAGATTGTCGATCCATCAATGTTTGCACAAGATGATGATGATGATGATATTGAGTATGGAGAGGAAGCCGTGGCAAAACGCCTAAGAGAGTGCTTGGTCTCTGTTGCAGCTTTGGGTCTTGCATGCTCTGTTGAATCTCCAAATGAGAGGCTTAACATGAGTGGTGTTGCAGGCCAAATGCATGCAGTTAGGAATGTGTTCCTTCAAGTTGGAGTTCATGGAAGTAGAGAAATAGTTCATAAGAAATGATTATACTCATCAAATAGATGCACGCATTGCCTGCATGTAGTTTTCTGCTTAAGGCTTCGAATATTGATTAAGTATAAAATGTTTCAGGAAATATATATATATATATATATATATTACAAGGGATGTAATGAGGTAAGTTGTATTTTGGTATTTGGTATATGTGAAAAACAAAGTCTTTTAAACTGGCTTCTGAGTTATAACTTTTAAATAGGTCTATCTAAGATCGCTTCACATATGAGCCACGAACTTCCACAAGCTCCTGCAACTGTTATGTGTATTAAAATGACTTGTTACCAGTAGCAATACTACCAGTTCTATACCATCAGAATTCATGCTAGCATTAGCTTCTATTACTACCATAATATATATAATTATTAAAGCGACACGGGTACATTTGTTGCGTTTGTATTTCTTAAAACAATCGCTACATAACTACATCTGTTTCTGCAACTAATTAAGTACCACTATTATAAAATGTGGAGTAACTACAGACCTACTGTACATAGGTATGTCTTCAATTGAAAGTTATTACTACAATACTAAACCAACCACTACTATATGTTTCCCGAGGTGATATACAAGCAAAACTATGGAAATTTACAGGGCATGAGAACTAGATTTTGAAAGGTTACAAGCTTATAGCATCAATCAGTATTATAAAAGGCATGTGCTTTTCATTCAAGCTACAAAAATGAAGCTATTTACCTGTCATTAAATTCAAGGCGATATTCAGTTTTCACCAAACAGAACCAGAAGGAAGTTGCATAATAATGTAAACGTCAGAGGTCAAAGGTATGGTTCAAATGTTTAGTCACTTGTAAAACCATACCAGTCAAATGAGACAACAATAGTTTCAATCTAGACCACTAAGCAATACAGAAAATAACTAAAGCATGGACAACACCTAAACCCAACTGATGTTGGCTCCTTTCGGAAAACTATAATGACAGACAACAATCCTGAAAATGTGTGCCGGCCATTCTCCGAAGATAAATGATACTGCCACTAGTAACTCAAGCAACAATGCATCAGAATTACAGAGCCCACACCAGAGGGATGATGATGGTAGCTAGCTCCTACTGATCAACCTTGAGTTGATCAACCATTGACTCTAGTTCTTTCTCCTCTCCTTCACCCTCATCTTCCTCATCCTCGTCTTCACCCTCTCCATCAACATCATTCTCATCCAATGGCCCAAGAACATCCAAAGATTTGTTCGCAGCCTTCAGAATATCCTTCACCTCATCAATTCCTTCAT
This sequence comes from Dioscorea cayenensis subsp. rotundata, assembly GCF_009730915.1. Taxonomy (NCBI): domain Eukaryota; kingdom Viridiplantae; phylum Streptophyta; class Magnoliopsida; order Dioscoreales; family Dioscoreaceae; genus Dioscorea; species Dioscorea cayenensis. Next base: position 25,247,508 of record NC_052475.1, read on the forward strand.
CCGAGATAGCATTCCCATTAATATTCAGCAGCACAAAGTTAGGCTTATTAGAAACAACAGCATGAGCCAGGCAACGGGCCCCGACCCTCCTTATCATGTTGTTGCTGAGATCAAGTTCCTTAAGCTGGGTGTGACCCTCTTCTAATGCTTTGCCTATCAGGACTGCACCATCATCCTTCAGTTCATTCTCAGCCAGGCTCAGTTTTGTGAGGTTCTTCTTTGTTGCTATGCATGCGGCTATTGCAGGGGCGGCCTTCACAGTTATATCATTTCCAGCAATCTCCAAGACTTCAAGAGAAGGGGAAGATTCCTTAAGAGCAGTTGAAATTGCTATTGCTCCCTCATCTTCTAAATTCAAATAGCTCAAATAGACTTTCAGTAATACTAGGGAACTGCTCTAGGGATTTAGTAAGAGCTAGCCCAGCTTCCACACCAAACATGTTGTCACGCAGGTCAAGTTTCTTCAATTTGGTGCAAGTACTCAAAGCCTCAGCTAGGGCAATCCCACCCTCTGAGTCCACCCTTGTTGATGAGCATCTGAAATCCTCCAATTCTGGTGAATGCTTCAATATCTCAGATATTGCTATTGCACCCTGATCTCCAGTCATATTATTGTGAAAATGGAGGATTTTAAGCTTATCAGTGGCCGGAATGAGCTCAGCTATGGCCTTTGCAGCTTCCTCAGATATTCCATCATTCATCAAGTAAAGCTCCTCCAAGTTGCTCTGACTTTTGAGGAGAGTATCAAATGCTCTGACACCCTTCTCACCCATAGCATTGTTTGAGAGGTTTAGATATCTGAGCACACAACCTTCCAAAGCCAATGAGAAGATCTTCATGACCTCAATAGCTTCGTCCTCAGGCCTTCCAGCGATAAAATCAGAAAGGTCTACCTCAGTTAGCTGATTTTTAAGGGATTCAAGTATAGGTTGTGCAACACGAGCTGCATCCAGACCAAAGCTTCGGTTGCTGAAGCATATTTTGGTATATGAATTCCCTTCCTCTGTTAGTGGCTTCAGAAGCTCCCTAGCTTCCTCAGCTTCAATAAAAGCCCGACGACCACCAGAAATATCAAATACAGTTTCAGTTGGAGCAAGGGGTTTATCTAGTACAGTCACTTTAGATTCCTCTTTGAGTCTGGGACCTCTTTTCAGGACCTCTAGCATAAGCTTACTAGTTTCCTTGGCATACAGCTGCACTGCAGAACTCCCATCGCCATCAGGCTCCTTCTCAAAATGCTCATTGGCAGTAGCAAAGCATGCCTCTTCTATTTTTTTAGCATTTTCACTAGCTTCTTCCTTGCTAAGAAGGCCATACTTTCTGGAAAATATGGATTCAGTTGACAGGTTCTTGGTCATTCGCTCAACAAGCATTTGTCGGGTGCTTTGACTTGGTGGCCACAATTTGATTGAAAATGGACGATGTTGAAAAGTTTGAGCCCCAGTCTCCATCTTTAAATCTCAATGCAACCAACTTCAAGTAGAAGATCAGACCCATTAGACAGAAATGGAAAAACAATAATGATTTAGCAGCAATTAGTACAATGACGATCACACAAAGATTCATAACAAAAACATTTTAAAAGGAAAATTAAAACCAACAGCAACAACTACTCAGCACAAAGCGTAAGCCAGATAAAATAAAACAAAACAAAACATATGATCATATGTTAAACATGTCAACTTGCATTAATGTGTTTCAGATTCGTATTTGAACGTAGTGTGACGACAAGTACCAGAAGCATAACTAGAAGTTCAGATTTAAAAAAAGACAGTAAATTGAGACAAAGAGCTATCGACGAAAGTACAGAACGGCACACTAACAAAAATTAAACATTTTTACAGTTCAATATTACTAAATAATTTCATAGAGTACGGCCAAAGCAAAACAAAAAAATTGCAGACAGAATCAAACAAAGATCAGAAAAAACAAACCCAAAAGACTACCCTCTAATGAAAAAGCTTCAAAGGTGATCCATCCTAAATGTTTGATTTTTAACATATATAAACATAAGAGAACAAGAAAGACAGCAAAATGTGCAGTAGATTGTGGCAATTTTGAACTTATATCTACCTTTTTTTTGCGCTGAAATGTACATTATCAACATTTACATAAGATGAGATTGCTCAAATGAACGCATATAAAGATGAATGGGTCATGGAGACGACTTAGATAAAAGAGAATACATGAGATGCGGATGCGATCTAAGGGCTTGAAGCATCCCCAATTGATGGAAATAGGGTCAAATTAGGAGGACCGGAGAAGAAAAAATACCAGGAACGAGTGATCTTCTCAGGAAGAGCGGTGCTGGTAGAGAACCAAGGGTTGATCTTCTCGATTGAGAGCGGATCTGGTGGCGGCGCAGAGAAGAAAACGAAGAGAAGTAGAAGCAACGCACGAAGGGGGTGATGATTTGGGGCTGCGGGCGTTGCACTCTCCCACTATAACTTTCCAGTAATTCAATTTTGACCGTAGGATGTAATCTAACGGTTTGTATTCGCCCTACGCGCGGCAACATCCACTTGCCAAATTTCAGTTTGCCCCTTTGGCTTCTATAATTGATAAAAATAACTTATTTTCGTTTTTCTAACCCAATTTTTTTTAAGAAAATAAAAATATATCAAAAATAAATTATTTTATCAATTAAAAAAAAAATCAAATGGCTTCATGACCATTTGATATTTTTTTTTTAAAAAAAAAAGCTAGGTTGATAAAAAACCTAATTTTTCACTTTTAATTCGGATTTTTTTTTGTTTTAAGAATTCTTTTCTAATAATTTGCTATCATTTTTTTATAATAAATGAAAAGAGTTTTTTTTTTATTATTATTATAGACATGCATATACCAGAATAACCTTTACACATTCTAATTAAAAAAAAAAATTGAATAACGCATTGAGATAGATAGAACTAAGTTTATATACATTAGTTTCAAAATGTATTGATAATACTGTTTAAAACTTCGTATGTACAGCATTCCAAATACCTGACAATAAACATAAACAGTGTAGGGACTGGTACAAAATAAGCTCCAAAAATGCACCTTCCATGATTTGAGAACATTACTGAGCACATCAAAGATCTTGTACCTAACCTGCAACACAAAAGGAATGACATCTGAGCTCACTTCAACGGAGAGAAATTTCTATGTCACCAAGGAAAGTATCAGTGAGAAGATAAACATAATTTTTTTTTTTAATTTTGCAGTTCATTCTACAACACACAAAGTAACACAACATAAAACTCATATACCTTGTCCAATGTAGCATCCAGACAGACAGCAGCTCCTCATTCAATCTAAAGAATTTAGGCAGTCACAAACACTGTGGGTAATAAGGAAGAGAAGTAAATTAAACATTAGCAGTTGATCATGTCAAAGCAACTTACATGGTTGGCAAAAGATAACCGCTTTTCAATGATTTTAAAGAGAGTTCCATTATTAAACTTCAACCTGGGAAAACAGAAAGTATTAGCTCACCATTGTTCAGGTGACTTGCAAATACTCTATATATGACTCACCATTGTTCAGGTTAGGTGATTCTTATGGCTTTAGTATGTACAGCTCCTGCTTTGCTATGACAAAAGTACCAATACCGCTACCCGGAATCATTGAGAACTGCTCATGAAATGTTCCCATCCGTTTACTGGCAAGATCAATTGATAATTCATCAAAACTGGGCATTCCCTCTGCTCTTACTCCATCGCCGCATATGAGAAACTGATCCCCTATAATAAAAGATCCTGATGCACGAATGCCAATACCATCATTTTCTAGCGCCCGACAATGAAGTTTTTCCACAACATGCACAAGCTTTTCACATGGCCGATCGCCAGCTAACTTTTTCCGAATGTCTGATAAGGCTCTAAATATATCATCTGACCCTGCAAACAGCTTCCCAGAGAAGCTGACTTAATAAACACACATCAGTAAAAGTAGGATCCTTCAGATAATTAACAGTACTGGGATATAACAAAGGGAAGAAGACAAAAGTATTCTATTAAACAATATTGAATACGGAATTTTGTAGAGCCGGTACACAAGACAGTCCAATATACAATTCCAATTTGGTAAGCTAAGCATGCTTGTGAATTGAAATTTGGCACACACAGTAAATAGAACCTAGAGAAATCTAAAGCATTGCTGGAGCAGGTACTGGATATTAATCACTCAGCACCATCACATAAAACTGGGTCAAGTATGAAATATATGATTAGTAACATTCCATGAAATGTGTAAAGTCTCCATATGATTTTCAAAGATAAAATCAATTAGTACATATTAAATTCAAACTTGATTGATAAGGAACCAAAGAGATACAGATCTTGAAATTTCCAGAAATCTAATTTACTAAAAAACAGTACCTGAAGGTCGAGGCTTCATTATAGAAGGGTTTCATGTGATGCCAAATCTCATCACCTCCATCAAAAAGCAAATAGTAATGGACAGCAAGCATCTATTCAGGAAACATATGACCAGAGTCAAAAACCTTGGTGCATGCAAAGAAGATGCAGCACATTTTTAATATTTGCATGGTGACACAAGCCCGTGACATGGCATGACAAATTAGCCTTGTCTATAAATCTACATTCTACATCTATATATATATATGCACATAGGTTCAACATTCACAAAAACCAGCATCAATGGCATCTTCAGAGTGCAATCAAGCAGCTCTTGACGGAATCCAACTCCATGAGACCATCTAATATATTTGTACTAGTTACTCAATATAAGAAAAACTTTTATGAAAACTAACTATAGAAAGGTCACCAGAAGCTCACATCTGCCATTTCCTTTAACCGCTTAGTTGGATCAAAAACTTTACGAGCATATGCAGCCAACTCCTCATCTGAGTTTCCATACTTCCTAAGAAATGGATGCTCTAAAAGCTGCAATACATTCAGTATCAACCGAAAGAGTGAATAAAAGAAGGTAAAACATGCGAATTTTCCAAAGAGAAGTACAAGAAAATCTATGGGATTTGCAAAATACACAACTGATAGAAAGTTGCCTGTTTTTTGAAAGACATAGGAAAAAGAAATCTGTATGGACAATAGCATCACACAAAATAAAATACTGCATATATTGAGGTAGCAAATACCACAACGTCCTCAAGTTCAAATCATCAGAAACAAGAAATTAGCATTGATTGGTCACAATAATACATTGCCACCTATAGATAAGAATATTGCATGGGGAAAGAATTGGAATTGGAATTTGCTAGGATAACATGCTAAGGAACCATATTTGCAAAACCAAATCTGACCATATACGATTATAGATATAATACGTACATATGTGAGTCTGTAACATGAATTCCACTTGCCAGACCTTGCAACATCTCTAGTTTAGTTATGTGCATCTGTCCTTCAATTTTTTATTCTAGTTCTTTGGTCTAAAACCACCTCTTTGTTTCTCAAATGCCAATAGAAGACCTGGATAAAGACAACCCACTTCTAATTCCAGGTTTTCTTTAAAATTGAAAGGTGTTACCTAACAGTTTACCAACGGTTGACTCAAGAAAATTCATATTGCCTACCAATTTCTCCATACCCTAATAATCATTTAAAGACCAGGATCCAGTAGTACACTATCAGCTCCTTTGATTTACATTGAAAGTATTGAATCCATTAAATGATGACGCTATATCTAAAAAAGTTGGTGCTTCACTACTGTCATCTTATTTTCACAATAAAGGTATATCACAGCATAGAGGATGCTACCAGAAAGCTTTATTTAATTATGATCTCTCCTGAAGATGCTAAACCCAGAAATGACCATGACCATGGCACCATGCAATTTCGTGCCATCCAATGTGCAGACAAGTCCGACAACAATATACATAAGAACAGCCCCTTGAACATGATCTTTCTTGGTATCTTAGTGAAAGAACAGAACACTATTAAAACTATACTTAAAGTGGGTTACATCCTAAACTAAAATCCTCACAACATGGGCAACAGGGAACCACGGGGAGGATAAACTCGAGATAAATAAAATCAGTTCATTATAACAACAAAAATAACAATATGAACAAAGAATGTAGAATGACATCATCTGCTGTTGGCCGTGCTTCGGGATCTTTCTGAAGACAAGAGTCAATGAATGAGCCGAACTCTGGTGAAAATAAATGTCTAGGAGGCGAAGGAGATGGATCATACAAAATCTGCCAAAAAATATAAAAGGAATGATCAGGTTCAACAAAAAGAAAGATAAGCCCAACAGTCAATTGTACTTTAAATGGCTTGTATTTTGAATAATCTAATTGTAGGTTATAAAATAAAAACCATAGTCGCCCATAATTGCCACTAATTAACTTAAATAACTTCACAAGAACAGGAGTCATGTCAAAGGAACTGCAACTGATCCTTGTCCTTGGGTCTTTGCAACATCAAACGGCACTAAGTTTGCTTCAGAGGATTTAGCTAACCTTCAATCATATGCCAAAAATGGCAAACAATACCTGATTTCATGAATTTGTTATAGATAGCCTTCCACTTGGTTCAAGAAGGCTACTGATATAAGACACTAGGCAAATATATCAGAAGATGATGAGATGCATCATTAAAAGAGGCAGTATCCAAAAAAATGCACTTGGAGAAAATGAAGGGGAAAAAAACAAGTGCTCATCACTGTTGCAATCATGCAAGACTGTAAATGTTGATCAGATGGACATCAAAAATAGATTAGCAATAGAAACTTGATACCACCAAATAAAAGAGTGTTTTGAATTATCTAACGTTATTCCAATCCTTAAAACTACATATAAATGCCACAAGTAATGGGCTTTATCAAAGTACACAACACATAGACACAAATTGTTTTCATGGGTAAGCTATCACTACTATGAAGCAACATCAGCTGTCTTATATTTGTCTTAGAATCTTCTGCGTAAATTAGTAATCACTATCAGTTACAAACAGCAACAGTTCAACAACAGTGGCTGTATTGAATAAACAGAAAGATCCAGATCAGGATACTCTCACAAAGCAACATCTCACCTGCAACATGAGATTAGCAGGTCCATCATTTGCCGTGTATGGATACTTGCCAGTAGCACACTCCAATAAAGTTAAACCAAGGCTCCAAATATCAGCAGGGTAAGAATAGTTCTCGCTGCGAATTCTCTCTGGTGACATGTAGGTAACAGTGCCAACAAAGGTAGCACACTGCAAAGAAACAACCACAAAACGTAACCAGAGACTAGATATTTATTAGATGGTTTCTGCAAAAACATGCAACTAAGTGGGAATTAACGGTCATGAAAATAATTATAAAATAAAAAATTCATTGTCAATTGTGAAGTTTAAGGATACAGCATACCATAGCTACAGAACTATCCAAGCCTGCACTTATACCAAAGTCAGTGATCTTCGGTTCACCCTTGAGATTTATAAGCAAGTTCGCCGGCTTTATATCTCTGTGAACCAAATGTCTTACTTTGTGCAAGTAGCTCAGTGCCTTGAAGAATAAAATAGTTGGAATGGTCAAATTTCAAAACCAAAAAATCCACGGCCATATCAAGCTAGTTTGGGAAGCAAGAAGGGAAAATGCCCTTACACCCAACAATCTAGGAAGCATGCGTGACAAGATATGCTCAGGTATAGACCTTTGTAATCGCAAAACGTCCGCAAGTGACCCCCCATCCATGTACTCCAAAACAATGCTAACTTGCCCTGTGTCAGGTGTATAGAATGCCCCATGAAATTCAACAAGACCCTGGTAACAACATGCATCACACAGTGTCCGCATCTCATTAAGAAGTTGCTGCCTTTTTTCCTTTGACACATAAGAAGAAATGCAAAGCACATTTAGATACCCAAAGCACCAAAAATTTTAACATCATCAAGTGAGGAAATAGATTTAAGCCATTTGGTATTTTCAACATTACTGAGGTAAAATTCAACATGGAGGCTTGCTGGCTCTCTCAAGAACACAATCATTTCCACTTTTAATAAATAACAGCTGTAGCAAACAATTGATAAAATCAAAAGAGAACTGCAAAACATGACATGAGGCTTCATTTGAAAGCTCTAAGACTATTTGGTTGGAGTGGGAATAAGTCACTACAGGATTTCAAAGTTTACTTGCTTCTAAGGAAAAATTTTAATTAAACCAAATTTTGACTCGATTAACACTTATTAAGAAAATCAATTTGTGATCAAAATAGTTTTACACCAAAAATTAATTATTTTTTATATTAATTAAGACTATACTTAATTAATACATTAAATTTTGTAGAAAGAGTAATTTTCCCTCAAGTTATTCCAAATTTAATATTTGGTTGGAGACCCAGCTAATAATGGCCTAAAGGAAAGTCCTACAACCAAATCCTTTTCAAAATAGTTGCAGTAGTATGACTGCCACTACTCAAACCAGGGGTAGCAAACTCATGACAGAAAACCGCAAAGACTGTAACAGTGTTACAATAAGGACCATTTAGCATATAACTTCATATGGAAAACCAAAAAAACAAAATAATGGGGAGAAAATGCAATGTTGAAAAAACCTCAGAATTATCAATAAACTTAGAATTGCCGATTATCAATTCCAACTTCATGCATTCCACTAAGGAAATAATCTATGTTAATTGTTACTGAACTTCTTCAACTGAATAAAATTCATGGTTACCTAAAACTCTCAACTGAAACATCATTGCTATCTGAAATTGGGTGGCTGGCATTGGAAATTACCTCTTCATTATAGATGAAAGTGAAACATAACACTAAACTATAAAAATGTACAAGAGGCATGCATAGTACCTTCTCAAAAACATTTATCTTTTTTAAGGCCAAAACACGATGGATGGTCATATGAATGGCTCTCTGTACAACACTGCTTGCTCCAGAACCTATGGTCCCAAAAATATGCATTTCCTGGGATGAACAACGATAGACTTTTTCACTGTTTTCAGGCTCCTCTACAAGTTCTGCCTGACGTTTTTGGAAGCCAAGCTCATTCACGTTGTATACTCCACATGATTTGCTCAATAAATTGACAGTTCCACCATCTGATACCTTTAACCGTACAAGAAAAAACATGAGGGAAATAATTATCATTCCGGGTTACATGAGATCAAGCAGATATGGAAACAACCATGAAAATTGTAGCCAACATGTTATCCACTAGGGCTAAGAGAAGACACATTCCTTATCAGTAAGAATGGTATGTTCACAAAAAGAAGATGATATTCTCTTCCAATTTTCTTCAAGTGATTGACACTGTATGTACTCCACCAAACACATGTTTCATGGTATTTTTGTTAAAATATATGATTGAAAGTTTGATAAGGTAATCCAAGTCTGAAGCAGCGAACTGATCTTCCAGCTATTCCACATTAGGTGTCATGAAAAAAGGACATAGGAACATGCAGATATGTATACTCCGACTTCGAATATCATTGTAGCAAAGCCTGATATATGATACACTAACTCCAATTAAAGAGAATAAACTTAAGGATCCACATAAACAAAGATAAAATTAACATAAACCTTTATTTATTTATTTATTTTATAAAGTGGATAAACTACAATTAACATAAATTCTGAAGAGCAATATTTCAATTTGTTAGTTGGTATAAAATTTGATTGTGCATATAAATTGGTATGATGATGTGCTTACCATATATGATTCAGAAGGGTCCATCACCGTTCCGAATGACAGCCCCTTCTCTGCATCAAACAAGGGCTCCAACTTCTTTTTTAGCTCTTCTAGACCAGCCATAAGGACTTCTTTATTGATCCAATCACAACTGAAATACCATAATATAACTTCAGCTATTTACATAGCAGAATACATGCAATTAATTTCGCACATTAGAAACGCCTATGCCACAAAAACCACAACAATTTTCAATGCAAAACTCAAAAATCTTCTCCTTCGGATGTTCCTCAAGAATGACCAACGTGACATTCACAAGCAAACCCTGAGTAACCATATTAGCATTTTCAGCATTAAAAACTCATACAACTCGAGAAATCTTCCAATTAGCTCCAACAACTACTAACAAATCCAACAAAAATCGAAGAAAATAACAAAATCAGATACCTGATCCACAAAATGTGCCCTAATTTTCAAGGAGATCAATTAAACATCTCCAGCTATAGCAGCATAAAAGGAAGACAGAATTCACTGGTAATCCCGAAAAGGAAATGGGAATCAGATTCAAGAGAAGAGAAGGGAGGCCGGGGACTCACCGGGATCAGCGGAGAACCGACGAGGAGGCCGACGACGCCAAAGCACGTAGCTTTGGATGGCCTCGAAGACGTGCGACGAGAGTGAGAACAAAACCCTCCATTTCACCGGAACTCGATCATTTAACTTCGGAACTTGAGCTGAAAAGCAATTTAAAAAAATAAATAAATAAATAAATACACCTGAAATATGCCGGGAGTCATATTAAAAAATAATATAACTATTTATTCTTAATAAAAATGGCCTCATAGACATAATGTTGAAACTTTCTATATTCATTCGGAAGAAAATATAAAATAAAATATTTAAAAAATTTAAAAAAAATAAAATAAACCACTTGTATTAAACTAGAAGAAGAATATATAAAAAAACCGGAACATAACTAAATAACATAAAAGAGAAACAGTGAGTATATAACAATAAAAGAGTTAATAAGTAAAACATTAAAGAAAAAAAAAATTAGAATCCACTGGAGATAGATCAATATATAACAACAACAAAAACAAGACCCTGAGAAAACCAGGTGACAAAACTAAATAAGTTTTTTATTTATTTCTTTACTTCTTTTATCTACTAGTTCACCATGCATCTATGTTTTTGGGCCAGCACAATCTTACTTTAGTAGTTTTTTTAATAACATTTTAAGTTTTTTATAAAAAAATAAATAAACTATATTTAAATAAAAAACAGTAATAAACTAATAAATAAATAAAAAAATACAATACGTCAACACAAGAATAACATGGTGTGAAGGCATATTCTAGTGATGCAATTACTTGCCCACTTAGTCAATATATATAATAAGTTGATAATAGTGGCACATTGAAGTAATTATCGGAGGGAATTATTCTTCCTAAATGGCATACAGGTGAAAGAAAAAATTAAAGGTCTTAGATGGATCTAATATTGAGTATCATTTTGGTGAGATCCATGGTCAAAGAACCATGATAGTCAAGGCTTTGTTTGATAATTGAGAGAAGAGTCCTCCAACTAAATTCTTCTCATATCTAGTGTTGTAGATATTAAAAGAAAAACATATAATAAATTTTAATTAAAATAAAATAAAATAAAAAATGAGAGTGAACAACACAATTTAAGCATAATCACCCGTAGTGGTCGTGGTCATTGTATCATTGCTTATTGTTAATTTGGCGACTTAAATTTATTTATTTAGCCGGTAATCTATTCATCTTTATTAAATGTTTTGTTAAAAAGTATGGCTCTCTTCTACAGTGTGCTATTGTTTGGACACATGGCTTGGCGAGCTATTTGCAGGGGTGGGATGGGTGTATGTAGCCAAAGTCCTTCCAAGAGGCCATTTTGCAAAGTAAAGGCTAGGTGATATCAATCATGCTATGTCCATCAATGAATTCTTGCTTTATATATTAATAATTGTACTAACTACTGAGAAAAAAATAAATTGATTTGAATTCAAAGCTTTAGGCTAACAAACAAGAGATCATATAAAGTATTATTATTATTATTATTATTATTATTTTTTAAACATAGATAAACCCGGGGATGAGTACATATAAGAATTTAAACTCTACAATATTTGTGCCATCGATCTATGTAAACTAAGATTTGAAACTCGCCTTCTCAACGAGATAAATATCCTACATAAAAATTTCGATGTCAGACGAGAATATATAAAGTAACAAACGTTATGATCAATTTTTGTTTAAAAACAACAAATGTAGACAAACTATATTAATAGAATTCAAACTCTAAACATTTTAATTGAAATGAGAATGTGGTAAAACTAATTATTTATGAAGTTGTCAATGAAAGAAGAATTTTCAATTAGAATAATTAAGTCAATACGAAGTTATTAATATTAAATTTAATCTAAAAATATTAAAATTAATGTGCTTCTAAAAGAGTGGAGAAAACTTTAGATAAGGTAAAAATCTAGAGACTTGCATTTTTCTAAATATTTTTGTGAAAAATATAAAATAAAATAGAATAGTCTTAGGTGTGAATCAACAGAAAATCCTAGTATATAATTGCCTTGAAAAAATTTAGAAAATTCTAAAACCATGTATAACTACTATAAATCCTTAACTGTGGCATTTGTATATAAACCTTCAATGAAAGAATCCTCTCAAACTAGTCCTTGATCAACTTTTTAGTGTCCACATTCCCTTGTATTTCATAACTTTAACCACACTTCAAATTTTAGCATTCAAATCCTAAATCCAATTATCTTACAACCATACACTCTCTCAATATTATCTAGCTTCACCCAATTCATATACCGAAGTCCTCAAACTAACATAAAGACAAAGGTTTTGCTTAAACACTAGCGCTGTATATATGATGCAAAAATAAATTCGTTTAATAGATATATAATTGATATTACTAATAATTAATAATTTAAAATAAAATTCATGCCTTGCTACAAGGCTTCATCCCATGCTACAAAAACATTGCCTGACTTTATTAAAATAAAAAAATAAAATAAAACAAAACCACACTAATCACTATACCTGCCATCACCAATGGAATACAAAGAGCAAATCAGACCACCCATTTCTTCTTTTCTTTTTTAATTTCACCTCCTTGTTTGGCCTTTCTGACCTTCAGCTTTCTCCAAGTAATCATAAGTGTGCAAGCAATGAGAAGACATGTGAGCTATATGTATCTGTTCCCGATATATGTACACTTCTGTGATGAATAAAGAAGACATGTATATATATATGCATGTATATAAATAGTAGTTAATTAATTACTAAGAGCACAAGGGCATGTGGTTAAAAACAATTGAGTTGCGTAACGTGTTTGAAGCCTGAATTGATGATTAATGGTTTGGTGTTGTGTGAGTGATGAGATGGAAGTGACCAGTTAGTGCAAGGATGCACAGAGAGAAAGAGAGAGAGAGAGAGAGGGAGGGAGCAAGAAACAAGGGAAAGAAAGCCTGGTGCTGTGCTGCCTTAATTGGCTACTGGAATCCAAAGGAAAGCGATCAGACGTTGGGCCAAATACAAGAAGCAAATGGCTGACAGCTTGTTTGTGCTCTAAATTCATTGCTACACTACTGGGATGGATCAATGGGCGGCCACATGCTTGTGGGTCATTCATCATCACTGCCAAATGCTACAAGAGTTCTTGAGTCCTTTGCTAGATTTAGCTCTCTGTCTTCCAGGCAAACCTATCAGGCTTTCAGTGTTTCAGCTCTCAGTTTGGTGGGTCACTTCACTGCCTTCACATATACTCTGGAATTATTGAGTTTTATTCTTTCTTTTCCATGTGAGACTAGCTAGCTTTCTATATGGAGATGAGGCCCTTGAAATATTTTAAGTTCAATCATACAAAGAGAGAGAAAGAAAAAATATATATATTAATATTAATAAATATTAAGGGCAATGTTTTTTTGACAGTGGGTATTGTATTGTGTGTATAGATGGATGTTTTTGTGAAGATTGTGACATGACTGTCTCAGTAAAGAGCAAAGAGAAAAGTAGAAAACGCCAGGAGAAGAATCATAGTTGGCAAGAAACAGACTTGCATGGCCCCCGAGTAAGGGTCTGATAATTATATTGCCCTCCCTCTCAGCTCCTCCTCTTTGTGGCTGTTGCTGCTCTTCAGTTATAGGGGGTGATGACACATGGCATTATCTTTCTTTTATTTTATTTCTGATCTCTTCTTTCTCTACTCTTTCTTATTCTCATCATCATCATCATGTTCCTTGTGTACACACACACACACACACACTTGTGTTTTTATATGTATAAATTTGTCATTTTAATTAAACAGTATATATAAGAATTAATCAAATTTCTTCTAGCTAGCTAGCTTGAACTATCATGTAGTATGAGTTGCTGATATGACATGATTAAACTCTTTTAATTTTGATTAATGCATTAATTAAAAGTACTCATGCATGCACTAGCATCTCATTATAAAGTGTGTATATATTACTAAATTAATAAGGCTGTCATTAGAAATTAATATCACAAAAGCAAGTACTTGTTAGAGATTTATACTTGTTAATTTATGCACGATCCTCCAAGTTGAAGCTAGAGATGGGACCCAAAAAAGAAAGTTTGATTTCCATGGAGAATTCTCTTCTGATTATGTTCCTCATGATCTTCCACCCAAATTAAGCAAAGCATCATTCATCAATTGATTAAAGAAAGAGATCAGATTAATTAAACATATCATTCATGTTATATATATTGCGCATGGTCTTATGTATGATTAACGAGCACAAATGGGTTTTAAAAAACTATTTTTTAGGCATTAGGAATAAGAAACTTATAAAAGAATAATTTACCCTTATGATTGCACATTACTTCAGTCATCTAACTTCACTTAATTATTGAAATATATATACTAATCAATGTATAGTGAAAAATTAATCTATAGCAGTATAGAGCTTTATTTTATATATAAATCTGGTTCAATTTGGTTTCTAGAAATGGATAAAATGTGATGAAACATTGATGTATATTCTTGAGGATGCAGTGTCATAGTCACTCTTTTTAGTGTACCTGACATTAAATACAGTTGTCTTGCTTTTATTTTTATCTAAAAAGAATTGCTCTCATATTCCATTCCTCACACTAATTAAATGCTCTTTGTTCTTTCACCCATCCACTCCTCTACTCCTTCCCTTGCTACTATCTAAGCTAGCTAGTTCTTCTTTCAGGGTGCACTGCACTGAGAGTCATATCATTTTCTTTCCAATTAATCCCTGCTTTGAACTCATCTCATTGTTTCTTCTTAATTTTGGTTCACAGGCACCAACTTCTCTTGAATCATGGAAAAACTGATCAGCAACTGCAGTTGAGTGAGGTTGAGGCAAGAGGATCAGCTGTGATCAGTGAAAGTCTTCCTTCTTAATTTCATCACTATATATCATTTTTCAGATTTTAATTTCAGGTATCTATATATCTATCTATATGTATGTCACCTGCAACCTCAGCTTTCTCCATTCTAATTGCATCATGTAGTACATATATTTCTTTGTCAGAAGAGAAGTTTGTGTTAACTTGTAAAGAGATACATAGTAAGAGAGAGAGAGGGAGATCTTCAACTGTGAAGTGTGAGTGAGAGCTCTAGAATTATATCAACCTTATTTTCAGGTACAATAATAGAAAGCATAATCATGGGAATGGCTGCAAAAGGAGTCAGATCCACCTCTGAACCACCTTGGCTGAACTTGAGATGCAAATCTTTCCCTCCAACCATAATCTTCAAACAACCCTAACCCTAAACATGAAAATTTAGCTTGGATTCAGTATATATTTAAAAACCCTAACTTCGTCACAGACTCTTTCTTGCATGCATCTAACTCATTCTTCTTCTTCTTCTCTTTTTGTTTAGGTAGCTAGTGGTTGTCTGTCTCATCATGGCATCCTCAAGCTCTTCCAACTCCCCCTGCGCTGCTTGCAAGTTCCTGAGAAGGAAGTGCATACCAGGTTGCATTTTTGCTCCATACTTCCCACCGGAAGAGCCACAGAAGTTTGCAAACGTGCACAAAATCTTCGGAGCAAGCAATGTGACCAAGTTACTGAATGAAGTGCTTCCTCACCAAAGAGAAGATGCAGTGAACTCACTTGCATATGAAGCTGAAGCACGCATGAAAGATCCTGTTTATGGGTGTGTTGGAGCCATTTCAGTGTTGCAGAGGCAAGTCCAGAGGTTGCAGAAGGAGCTTGATGCTGCCAATGCTGACCTCCTTCGTTATGCTTGTGGTGAGATCCCTACTGCTATGCCAGTTGCTGCAATAGCTACTGGTATGACTGCATCTAGAGTTAACAACAATGGGGGAGGAAATGGAGGAGGAGCTCTTTACTATACTTCTGGACCACCTCTTTCTTATTCTCCAAATCTATGGAGTACTACTGGGAACAATAACCATAATAATAATAGTGGAAATACTAGTGCAGGAGATCATATGGATCATCAAAGGAAGGGAAGGGAGACCAGAATGTGAAGTCAAGAGACACAGCTAGCTAGCTTCTTCATTAATTACTGCTATATTTATGTGTGTGTCTCAGTGTCTCCTTTTATTTTCAGTAAGTGCTTCTTATCAAGAACTTGAGTAATTGCTTGTGTTTCAATGTGTCATGGCTTTAGTGATATATCCCTTTATGTTATTGATTTTGTTAGATCAAGGTCTTGTTTAGGGTTTAAATTTGGGATGAACTTTGATGGTTCAATGAGATGTTTTTGTTCCCATGAATTGATGCCGAGTTGTTGTTAGTTTGATTCTGAACATGATAGCTCTATATATGTATGATTTTCCTCTCTTTCTTTCTTCTTCTTCTTCTTCTTTCTCTTTTATTTTTTGTTTTTTATTTTTTAAATCTCTCTCTTTCATGAATGGTCATTTAGTGTTCATGATATTATTGTCACAAGGAATTAAAAAGAGTAACAAGAGTGGAGATTTATCCTTTCAAATTTTGCAGTTCTTGATCTTCGATCCTATGAAGACATATGCATGACCTAAATTAAAGAAGACTCTTCCATGATTAATGACCATAAATTTCATAGTCTTTCATTGATCAGTACATATATTAGACTATAAGATGACCAAAAGTATATATATTAGACTAATGTTAGCTAGAATTGAAGATGTTTAAGCACATTTCTATAAATGTACATTTATATAGCTTAAAGTTCTCATGATCTTCATATCTTCCTCTTTTTGTGAGTGATCATAAGACAGTGCAATACCATTCCAGAATTATGTTAAAATGAATTTTGGTTTCCACTATATATATAAATTTTTAAAAAAAATGTCCAACTGTTACATCCGTTTGATGGGACTCTGGATGTAGACTCACAGTGCACCTCATAGAGGTCTTTTCTCAAGAGAAGGCAGTAGTGACTGTTCATCTTCTTCCTTTGTTCACATGCTTGGTATATATAGCTTTGAATTTTAAATCTTTACTTTTGCACAAGTTTGAAAAACTCTCCCTCTACTCTAGTATGTTGAGCACCTTAAAAAGTAATCAACCTTCATATCATGGCCGGCTATATATCTTAATTAATCTAAGGTTCGGTATTAACTTAAGAAGGTTGTAGATAAATACAGAGGATATATATATGGTACTTCTAAGTCAATGAAATATGTTATGATTATCTTCTGTATATGTTCATCTTCAACTACAAACTTTGTTGACCATCAAATATAGATAACAGATTGGACATCTACTCTCTGTAGCTTTATTGACCACCAAAAGCAATGATACATTCAAACTTCATAGAAGTCTAGTTTTCCATCATTCTGGTTAATTTCTATTTATATGCTCACAAGGAGAAGAGGAAGTAAGCCTCTCTTTCATAATGCCTTCATCTTAGGAGTCCCTTTTCTTTTTCTTTTTTTTTTAAAAAAAAAAAACAATTCAAAATGTTAGAGATCACATCAATAATCCAAAAGAAATTTATTGAAGTGGGTCCAATATCATTTTCAACTTATGCTCTTTGTCTTGAGCTATATATATATACCTTATAATAATCTCAAGTCATGAAACACACACACTAAGCATTGTCCATAGTATTTGTATATATGACTATACATTCATTCTTCTCATAGCTAGCCTAATTCCAAACAAAAAAACAAATCAAGGACTTGCATGCATGCATGCAATCTATAAAACTAAAACATTAAACCTTGAGTTTAAATTACACACACAGATATCTATATATATGGAGAAAGAGAGGGAGAGAGAGAGAGAGAGCACAGTGTGTGAAGATTGAGTTAATAGAGAAGCTATCAAGGCAGAAGAATAGATGAAACTAAAACAAAAATTGGATGTTCCTGGATTGCATTCAGAGGGCCCTGCATGAAAAAGGCAGATGCAGGGAACACAGGGGCCTGCATCTCTTAATTATTCATGCAGGTTCCTCTCAGAGTGTGCCATCTTATTCATGCATTCTACTCTGAAAGGACACTGCTTCTTAATTCTTTTGGCATTATTATTGACACCAACACCGCCTTTAATTTTCTCCATCTTTTTTTCCTTTTATTTTTCTAAAAGCAAAAAAGAAAAAAGAAATAAATCTTTAATGATCAATAAATAAATAAATAAATGATTTCCATCCATCAATCTTTCATTTCAGGAGAACATCCATGAACTTATATTGTAACATTGGTCAAGCACCATCTGAAGACCAATGAATCAAATGCACCTGATTTTGTTGAATTGAATGGGAACAATGGTTTCATGATATGTTTACTAGTTATGTGACTGTACGTCTTAGTTGTGGTACATTTGTTTGGAGGGTTTAGACTCGTTCATTTCATGTAGGTCCCATTGATGTGACTTTTCAGTAAATTAAACCTAAATTTTAGTTTTTTTTTTTAAAAAAAATATTACAGCATTAAAAAAAAGTCTTCGTGAAAATAGAAAATATTCATACATTTTAAACCAAAATTTGTAGAGTCTCCCGAAGACAGTACCACTATCATGGAAACTCAATTGCCTGCTAATTTAGCAATCAAAATCTTGCTTCTTGTTATTAATTCAGGAGAAGTGAATGACCAAAAACACAATCTTTCATAGAAAAAATAAATTATGTAACTTCACTACTATATTTTGTGAAAAAAAAAAACAAATAGGCACAAGTAGCCTATTCCCATAAGCAACACTATATGTGAAAAAAGCAAAATTGATAAATTCAACTGCCATAGTAAAAGACAACTTAGAGTTCTTTGATAAAACATATAGAATAAGTCGATCAAATGAATAAAGTCAGATAGCAAGGAGCATGTCGATCGCCATGAAAATATTTTTTTTTTATTGTGTTCTTATGATGCTCTCTTGTTTTATCAATCTCCACTACTAGTAGATTATTTTTTTGTTTTTGTTATTTCTTTGCTTGTTGGTATGCTATTTTTTTATATTTTAATGAAATATGTGATTTATTATTTATTTAAAAAAAAATCATAAAAGCCTAGTTATGAAAGTGAATTTACAACTTAATTTCTGTATCCTTAGATGAGATGAGGGTGTATGATAAGACCATCAATTATGGCTACGTTATACTCTTAAACAAAGCATATCACATTTCTTATATATATATATATATATATAATATGCCCAATCACTAGATATGACAAAAAAAAAAAGCTACAAATTAACAAAAAATGTGACTTAAGAAAAACAGCCACATAGAGTTCAATCATTAAAAAAAAAATTGTAATTTTTTCCCCATGAGAGTTGTTGTAACGTAGTCTCAAAAACTGGAATAAAAATTTATCGAATTATTATATAAGTTTTTCGATTTTTGTGTCTATTTATACAAAAAGGTAAGCAGGAAGTAACGGAGTATATGAAGAAGTAGAAGAAGAGGAGTCAGTGCGTCACGTCAAGTAAATAATCACGACGGCAAATCCTCGTTGGAGGAGCCCAACCCATCCTGACGATTAATCACCTCGAGATCAGCAAAAGATCGTCCTTCAGTCATTCCCAGCCGTGCGCCGGATCGTAACGGATATCAACCTGTCGGCCTAGGCTCACCACCCGGTCAATGTCACCTCCTCTTAATGCTCATTAATACTTGGATCCCTTTCTTTTATTTGGAAAGAGAGTGAGCATAGTAAGTCTTTTAAGGCACGTCGGAGAGTGACGGGATGCACAGTGTGTAGGGGGATGGGAGGGCGTCCTCCTCATTGTAGGGCAGGAGGACTAGGAAAAAACACACCCCCACTTGACCCCCTTGCATTACTACATAAATATATCACGCTGCATTGCATTACACCACAGGTACTATGCTATACTACTATTGGTATGGTGTTACTTAGTCCTTCAATTCTCTCCTCACTGCACACGTCATCTACTGTGGCATGTGTATCTCTACCCATCGATCTATGTATCTATAGATAAAGCCGGTAGATGCAAGGGAGGCTTATGGGTTCATAAGGATAATATGGTCTTCTATATATGATGTATATATAAATATTGATATATTTAAGTTTGTATGGCACTTAACCCGGTGATAGAATGAATATTGTCATACTTATCATATATATATATATATACATATGGTACCCATTTAATGATTATACTTCAATGAGATTTTTCTAGTTTTAAGTGGAGTTTGAAACATGAGAAGCAGGAGGTCCATTCCATTTTCTCCCAGCCCATCCCAGCCCAGCCCATCTCAGCCCATCTCAGCCCAACCCATTGATGAAAGTAATGAGAGAGAGAGTTGAGAAGGCGCCAAAAGACGGGCAACAACCGAGTGATAACGCCTAGCTCCAACTTGGCCGCCATGCAAAAACCCATGGCTTTGTCAGCTTCTTACGTGTCAACAGCTCGTCGACTACTCCCTTCCATATAAAACCCGGTCCCTTCTTCCTCTTCATTCACTTCTCAATTCCATTCTTCATCAAGCCGGGTGCCATGGCAATGGTCGAGCACCAGCAACAACGGCCATCGGTTGCCAAGGTCCTTGCCTTGATCACGCTCCTGCCAGTGGGCGGGGGACTCCTCGGCCTATCCGGAGTGACGCTGGCTTTCACTGTGCTCGGTCTTGCTGTCGCCACACCACTGTTCCTGCTGTGTAGCCCAGTGTTGTTGCCGGCGGTGGTGGTGATCTCGCTGGCGGTGATGGGGTTCTTGGCTTCAGGGGCCATGGGGCTGACGGGGTTGTCGTCGCTGTCGTGGATTTTGGACTGGTTGAAGCGACTGCCAGAACTGATAGAGCAGGCCAAACGCCGCATGGGCGAGGCTGCAGGCCACGCGACTCAGCGCGCGAGGGAGGTTGGCCAGTCGGCGCAGTCCAAGGTGCAGGAGTCTGGCCGTTGATCGGAGTAATGGGTTCAACTCTTGGAATAAATATATGAATAAATAAATAAATAAATAAATAAAAAAGTTTCCTTTTTGAGGCTTTTAGATGATGTGAGATTTCTTGGAATGTGAATGGTGATTTTGTTTTTAATTAACTCAAGTTGCAGAAAAGAAAAGCGAAACAAAGAATGATGAATGGTTCGTAAATTAAGTACAAGGAAAAAAACAAAGCAAAATAAAGAATGATGAATTGCAAAACCAAGTGTAACGAATGAATCAAATATCTCCCACCATTCACACAATACACAACATTGGAAAAAGAAAACACCATACAATAACTGAGATGAACCCCTAGTCATGATCCTGTGAGGAAATATTCTCAAAAAAGTATATTTTTATGAGCACTACTAAGTCCATATATATAAAAATGAGGGTACAACACGAGATTTAGAAAGAGAGCGTGAAACACTAGATTGGACAAGCTTCTCACTGCACATGCTATGAAAATGAGTTTCCCTAAATCAGGCATAACTCCTTGCGTAATGTAATATCCATTTGCAGACGTTTTGGCTATAGCAAGAATTGTTTGTGCTAAATGAGTCTCAACTCATATTCTCCAGCCATGGTTATATATCTCACCCATGGAAGAGCCTGATATCCGCTTTTCTCAATGATTTTCAAATACCGTACCTACATGATGATAATGTTTCAGTTAGAATGGAGAATGGAACAGGCTTAGACAAGAAGAACATCCAGAGTAATGATGTGATCTTTTATTAAAAAGCATGCAGAATACCTGGATTCCAGACACAGTGAAGTATGGTATCTCAAATTTAACACGGATTGGTGCTTTCTTCTCTGGCATGGCTTCTTCTGCTGTAATACTGGGAAGGCTGAATTCAGCTCTCAACATATATTCCTAAAATTCAATTTTGCAAACATGCTGAAAACATGAGAAATCACATACTTCGCCAGACAAATGGGTTTCTAATTAAGATCATAGAACAACAGCATAGGATTGTTGATCACATATATTAAGAAAAGCTTGAGAGTATACCTTGCCCCCAGGGAAAAGATTTAATTTTCCAAACTAAAGCATCATTCTCAGGTGCATATGCAGCAGATCCCATGGAGGTGCGCACATTAGGATTGGTAGCATCTGCAGGTACAGGGAGCTCAATTTCAACATTTGTTGCAGTGCTGCAATGCAAAAGAATGATAAATAAGAGTCCACCACTGAAAAAATTTCATAGAAGTAGAATGAGAAGGCAACACACAACCGACAGTACCTCCTCTCTTTAAACTGGCTTCTCGCTTTGACCATTATCTCTATGCGACTTCTTGAATGCCTCTCAACTTGAGCTTCCACCCAGATGAGGGGTTTAACCTAAGTAATCAGTATTGTTATATGATAAAAGTTACAATCTTTAGTGGTGATAAAGAATAAATTGCATTGTGGGAAAGAAACCTGTGTGCTGAGTCGGTAAGTCATCAGATCAAATGATCCATCAGGTGGGATGAAAGATATAGTCCGGTCATTTTCAAAACGAGCCAATCGCACACACCTTAAGGAAAAAAATGAACAATCATAATTTGTTGCACTAAGAGTAGGCTTACACATTTAACTAAGTACAATTTCTTGAGACTATCACATGAAAATATGATTGACTGCATGGACAAGAGAACATACTGATGAAATTTGATATCGTCAAGATCTATTGCTTTCCCCTTTGTTGATCGACCTTGAGCCTCCAAAAGCACCCGGTCATTTAGCCCAAGCTTACACTCAGGCATCCCACTGCATCAAAAACCTATAATATCAGCTAAAATTGCATGACCTTGTTACGAAACTGCACCGCAGTCTGGGGGAACCATTTTTGATGTTGGCTCATATGCACTCAACAGGACAAAGGCACTGTAGATATCCCTATTACTAATCAAGACATGAATAACAAATTAAAAGTAACAAAGTAAATGAAAAGAATCAAGGGCACCGCCTCACTCATATGGGCATACTTTAGTAGACTGAGCAAGAACTAGAAACCAGTAGTAACAATGATGCTGAAGAGTGCTTGCATTCATAAAAGAACAGTAAAGAAAAAAAACTTAACTGTGTGATTATCCTGAAAATTCTTAAAACAGTCGGATATTTATAATCAGGAGAATGTAAAACATTAGAGGATATGTAGTTGCACATTT
This sequence comes from Dioscorea cayenensis subsp. rotundata, assembly GCF_009730915.1. NCBI lineage: Eukaryota > Viridiplantae > Streptophyta > Magnoliopsida > Dioscoreales > Dioscoreaceae > Dioscorea > Dioscorea cayenensis. Next base: position 25,270,646 of record NC_052475.1, read on the forward strand.
TCAGGGTGAGTGAACATGACTTTTATCTTGATCAATTCTAGGATCTTCCATCTTAAGTCAAAAACTCAATATCCAAAACTTATGTAGGATCTTAAGCTCATCCATTCAAGATCCCTCACACTGCTCAATTGTAAGGCTATCAATATAGTGGGTACAATAGCTTTCTAGAAAATAGAAGTTCATACAATGCAAACACAATCACAAGCAGGGTGTCCCACTTTACTTAAAATCTAGCATGCTAATTGTTGCCTGGCTGCCTAGGAATTCGATAGACTTCCATGGAAAATTTATACAATTTGTAGAGGCAATTCCTTCTTTCATGCTGGACTAATTCATTTTTCCAACTTTATTTGGATAATGAAGAGAAAGGCCTAGCTTTGTTCATTACATAAGACCATAAGAGGTGGTCTTTCTCTAGCCTGCCATACAAGGTAACTTAATGCAAAACTACCATCATGATAAGAGAAAGACTCATATTGAAAAAGACAATCAGCACATAGTTAGCATTTTCAGAGAACTGAAAAGCGAACAAAAACCCATAAAGTTTGGAATATTTATCAGTAATGATCATGCATCTTCTACACCTTCGATTAATGTCAATAGAATGGACAGTAAAACAATGGCCAACCTTAAATATGTCCTCATTTTCAATGCTCCAACAACATCTGATCGGATGATCTGGCCATTGCTGTTCACAAGTATATTAACACTCTCCACAACATCCAAGAAGACCTGCAAACATATTAAAGAAGTGGTGCTTCTTCACATACGATCACCATCCCATTCTGTGAGCAGAAAACTATATTCAAACTAGTTAAGGAATAGCCTACTTCATTTTTCTTGTACCGAATTCCTTCACTGCGCCAAGACACGGCATTTGTCACTGCCATTGGTGGCCTTTGCATTACTTCCATCCTGTATGCATCCGTCTTGATAAACTCACTTAAAATTTTCGCCTCAGTATATTGAGGATAACCAAAGTCCATCATCTCATCTAGTAACTCATACTGCCCAAAGCCCAAAAGGCAAACACATATACACAGACAAGAAATGGAGAACATTTGAATTCATTTAAAAATCTTATCATGCATCAACATAAAATTTATGATTTTTCGTACCACAACCACGAAATTATCCCTCAGTGATTCCTCTTCTAATTCTTCGAAATAATGTTTGAAAACCTGCACCACCAGAGCTTCAATGAATCAATAAAGTAACAAACCTAACAACAAAATCAACTAACATCTAATGATCAAAATCCAATTTTTAGCATTCAAATCATGAAATCAAATAAACAGGGAAGCTCACATCAACAACACGATGGAGAAAGAGAAGGATGCTGGCGGCGTTGCAGTTCTGCCGTGCCGCCGTCATCAAGAAGACGTTATTGTGCTGTATGAACATGTAGGTCACACCATTATCATACACCACGGGATCGTGCGAATCCGGATCCCCCTAAACATAGATCCCAATAACGAAAATCTCAGAGATCTATTAGAAACTCCATAGAAAATCACCAGATTTAGCAACTTAAACTGAGAGAAATACCTCCTTCTCGATGAGCTTGGTGAAGAAGCGCTCAGCCTGGACGGCAGAGACGTCGCCCCGGTAGTCCCGCCATACGAGAACCCGGCCCTTAATGTCGAGGAGAAACAGCGCCGAGACGGCGCCCGCCATCGGAATCGGGCAGGATATCAGATCTAAATGACAGATCTGGAATTCATCAAGGCCATGATCACCATTCCTGAGATCTCTCGTGCTCTATAGAGAATTCTCTTCCTCCCCTTGGATCGATCGAGAGAGAGAGAGAGAAGGTCGTGATCTCGGAGCCTGTTTCCCTGAAAGACGTGAGAGTGAGAGGTAGAGGGATCGGGGCGATGGGGCAATGAAATGGATTCGGATTCGGATTACAAGATGTTATCGGGTTTCAACTCAAAGTAAATGATATAATTAAATATATGCATTTTAATCTTGGTCACTTTTAGAAACTGTGCACTATCCACCGGTAACTCGAGACCTCTTATATTATAATTTATTTTTTTAATTCACGATGAAGTTCTGTGTAAAAAATACTCTTATTTTCTTGTCTAGAGTTGCATAACACGGGTTTATCCCTATAAAATTAGTCAAATTATTTAACTTGTGGACTTTTCATAGTCTGTTTGTTTTTTTAGATTTATTATTTGTGAATTCAAAAAAAAACTTTTATTGATTGAATATGGTAAATTTATTCAATTGCTAGCAAAATAAAAATATATGATCTAAAATAATTTTATTGAGAGTATATGATACAAGAGACCAATATGAAGGTAAGTATTATTTCTGTAATAGTCTGCTCTTGTTTTAACTGTTAATTGTTTTGTTTTTACTTTTTATAGTTCAATATTGCTTTTGCTTCTAATAAATTATGATTTATGTAATTTTATTAAAAAAATTTATAGGGATGGTTATCAACTACCCCTATTGTAATGGTGGTAGTTTTTTTTATGACGATGTATCTTTATAAATATGCTTCAATTATACACTGACTGCCCATTGTCACTCAAATCCCTGATTACTTGAGAAGCCCATGCTTGCTATCTTCTCCACAAGGTCATCATCATCATCATCATCATCTATGCAAATGAAGTTCCCAGATGCACTTCTGAAGTTAGACCCAGTTGTTGGCGCTTCAGATACTAATTTGGTTGTTAGTAAGTGTGGGTGTTGGCTTCCACTCATTGATGCAGAAGATGCAGAGTAGTTGTAGAGTGAAGGTGAACCAATAAAAGAGAAGGCACATGGTCATATTTAGGAGTAGAACAAAGGTTCCCAGATCCTGCAGTGATCATGGGGGAGTCAAAAGTGTTGTGCAGTCTCATGTCCAGCAATTTCAAAAAGATCTGCCTAATATGGCTGTTCAGTTTCATGTTTATTGAGCAAAGCTCTGCATATCATCTTGTACCTGCAAGGATACAAGTACATTAGCATCATAAGTTTACAGTTTAAAGTTCATTGGTAGTTCCATTATTCATGAGAGATGATAGCAAGCAAACAGGGTAAATGAAATGAAATAAGAAGGATGACCAATTAATACAAATTACAAATATCACAAAATATATGCTTTTTGTAATATATTATGTACTACTAAAGAATGATTGATTTAATCAAAAAAAAAAAAAGAATGATTGTTATGATCAGCAAGATTGTGTTGAAAACCAATCCCTTGATAATATTTTCAAAAACAAAGTGAAGAAATTCAATTTTATAAGCATCAAATGGAGCAGAAAATGAGTGCCATATGAAGATACAATGATCATTAAACATAGGCAATATGTAGCAGAGACAGAGACAAAGACATACTAATGTAAATGGTTTCTGCAGTTGAGTTAGCTTTCCAACAAAGTTGCTTTTGTTATTGGCAACTGAAACCTTCAATTCATTCATGGAGCTTTCAAGGTGGTAAGTTCGAGTCTCCAAATGAGATATTCTTGAACTTACACCTTCCAAAGCATGTAACACATTATCAGTATACTTCTTGATGATAAGATCAATTTTAGCCACTGAAAGCACGTCACATGCAGCATTCTGGGGCTCTACAATATCAGGATGCTGCATTTTATTTTTATTTTTATTTTTTTACCAAGAAAAGAAGTAAGGTCAGTACAAAATAGTTGCATGAATTGAATGAAGAAACAGTGTCATACGTCTAATTGGGCAATTATAGTTGTCAAGTTTTTAGATTGAAGAACATCTCACATCAATGATGTTATACAATGGTTGCATGAATTAGATGACGAAACAATGTGATTGGTCTGATCTCTAGTAATGTTAAATTTTATGCCAAAAAGTTCATGATATATATATTTTTTTAATTAATGTGGACAATTCACAGTCTTCGATCATTGGTTTTGAATTCTTAACCAGTCACTTGGGAAGGAATTTTTTATCCAATAGCTGTTACTTGTATAACAGCCAAAAAAAAAAAAAGAAATGAGGCCAAGAATCACACTTAATGTTTTTTTTAAAAAAATTATAAAAGAACTTCTAAACACAAATTTAAACGTTGATTTTCATGAGCCAATAAAAAAGAACTCAAAGAACAAGACTAATTATAGAACAAATTTCTTCTTTCTAATAAGAAATCAAAGGTGAACAAATGCAAATAGATTATACATTGAGAATCTTGGTTTCAGAAGCAGATGAGAATGGGTGAGGTCCAATGAGGACACTATTGTCCATGCGCATCATTGGTGGCATGATCCCACTTTCATGAATTTGATCCGTTTGCTCACTGTTGGCTTTGATCACCAGCTAAAGTATGTCACAACTTAATACAGCTGAATTTATTCGCAATAACCTCATTGCCAAAAAAATAAATAATAAAATAAAATAAATTATGCACAATAACCACATTGCATAACAAGGAAGAAAAATACTTACCACTTGGCATGATGTCTCAGCCAATGCTTAGCAAATGCAAAACATTAACATAATATATAATGGAGTATAGCTTTGAAATCTTTATCCAAAATATTATCAACTTAAAGATTTACTTTGAGTTTAATTGATAAAAATATGGATAGCTAGAATTAATTTTTAAATTTTTAAATTAAATTAATATTATAATAAAAAATTAATTTAAATTCTAAAATAAAGGAGTATAGTATAAGATGGTATGTTACAGTCGACGGTTGAGATTTAGTTATTCCAATGGCTCTGAAGGGCTGAGATGAAGGGAATATAGTTAGTTATAATTAATTTCAGAAAAGTGAGGGACTAGAAAAGCAATTTGGAGCTTTTTATACGGGCGGTGATGGAGGAGGAGGAGGAGGAGGAGGGGGCAGAGGAGAGGCGGAGCTATGGAGGGATTCATGGCGGAGAAGGCTTCGGTCAGTGACTGTGCATTCGTATGGGACGAAGACTCCAAGCTCTACTTCCATGCCAGGTTTGGATTTGCATTTTAATCTTGCGTTTCAATTCCATATGTTTCTCTGATGTTCACTCTTGACGACCTTGCAATTCAATCTTTTTTGCTTTCGATTTTTGCTTTGTTTCATGTTAGCGCCTTGGATTTATGCATGTAAATCCAATGTTTAGGGTTCGCGATGGATGTACATGTAGTTCTAGCGGTTTGGAAAGGATACCTAGACTGTGTCAATGGCTATGAATGTGATGATTATGCTTGATTGAAAAATCTTTGCTTGTTGGACACTAAAATCAATGAAATCCATGAACAATTAGTAGCGAGTGAACATGTAAGGTGTTTTCTTGTGACAAACTGCTATTTGTTATCTGTCTCAGTGTTGAGTATTGACGCAAAATCCTAACTTTTATGTTACATTTATCTTTGTGTTTCAGCTTTTGATCTGTATATTTATGTATGCTTGATCTTGGCTTTTCTCCGCATGTAGCAGCAGTGGGTTTTATCATGACCCTAGTGGTGGATGGTACTATAGCAGCAGAGATGGATTGTATTACACGTTTGAGGATGGAGCTTATGTTTTATTGCAAAGCAACAAGGACAAGGTAATGAGGAAGCTTTCCTCTTTAGGGATTTTTTTGAATGGTCCTTTTAGTTGTTCAGTGTTGTTACAGTTTTTTCATTACAATTTGAACCTTTTATTGGCAATGATCCAGGAAGAAGAATCTGATGTTCATCAGAGCTCAAACTATATTTCTAATGAACATGAACATGTCCAAGACCAGCAATGTATGTTTACTAGACTGTTGATGTTTGCCTAGGAATGCACCCATTCTAATGAAAGTTTGGCATCTCTCTTCTTTGGGGATTGTTTTCACTAATTAATTTAGTTTCACGTGTCAAATAATTTATGGTAAACAGTGAACAGGCTTCGCATCATAGAACATTATTATCAATTAATAATATGTAAGCATAATTTTTTCGCCTTTGGGTCATAGGGTTAAAGTAAACGTACGACCTTCTGAAAAGTTTAATTGATTATGATATATTTTCTTATCTCTTGAAGTAGGTGTAATGGAGCAAGATACTGCTGATGGGTCTCTAAATCAGCGTCCGCCATCAGAATGGTCTGCTATATGAGAACACTGATGTATCAATGAATAAATCATTTCAGTTGATCTAATTTTCACCTACTTTTTACTTTGCAGGTTGGAAGAGACACTTATTGATCTTTACTTAGGAGGTTATTCGAAGTCAGAAGATTATGGGAACACCTCAAGTTTATATCCAAATAGTAAGAAAAATTGATCAACTTATCCACTGTAACTCTTAATTGTATGCAGAATACTTAGGGAAATTATACCTAAGGCTTAACTTATTTCATTTAGTTTCTATTATCATCAGAAGAGAAAGCTAATTCTTCAAGCGAATTAGAACCTGATCAAGTAAATATAGCAAAATCAACTGACTGCAAATGGGACATGGCATTACAACAAGGTGATGAAACTGTACAAAAACCTGAAGATATTCAAGATGAATCTGAACTGAGTGATGTGATTGCAGGAGAAGGTGATATCTTGTATCTTCTACTGTGATTAATAAATTATGTTTGATTTGATATTCATCATAGTTTCCCGGAGTTCATGTGGATATTCTTATTAAATGCATTTTTGGTCCTTGAAGTATACTCATATGTTCATTTTGGTCCCTGAAAACAAATAAATGTGCCGTCTGGTTCATGGATTTAAGAAAATGAATAATGGCCAAAAGTGTTCTCTGTTTTCATAGTTTGGAGAATGTCTCTAAACTCTTCTTCTTAATTACCAATCTGAACATTTCTAGGCCATCATCCAGTCAAGAGGTTTTTTCATATTGAAGTAGTTGATTTATGTGTGAATATACATCAGTTACATGAGACAAATTGTGAACAACATAATTTACGCTTTATTTCTAACACAGGTTCTTTTGGGGATGAAGAAAATTGGTTGGCTCAATACGGTCAAGTTGTACAATCAGAGCATGAGGTATTGCCATCTTTCCCCACTGTTGAACTATGGGACTGGGAGATGCTTCAAGAAACTACAAGGAAGAAACAACGGATATGTAGATTGACTGGAAGGCTAGTTAAGCCCACCAGTAAGCTGCATCCTTCCATGCCAGCTGGTGGTGGCCTTCTAAAAACTGCTGCCATCTGTGAAGTCCATCTTGATTTTGTTCGAGTTAAATCAGGTATCTATACCTTTACCATTGATCATGGTTCTCTACTACTACTATTATGCTTTTACCACTAGACTGTGAGTGCCATGTTGGATTTTGTTTGTGTTTAATTAGCCACTGTCTCTCTCTTTTGTCAGGGAAGGTGTACAGGCTGAGGAGACCCGGCACAAAATACTTATCGTCTTTATCAACATATGATTCTTCTAACCCTACGAAAGATTGGGGCTTTCCTGATTTAGATATTGGCAAGTACAAGAGTCCATCCAGTGGTATTATTGAAGCATATGGATCTGATGTTTCAAATGTGTATACTAGTGACGAATCTTCTGCATCCATTCATCCGCATTCTGCTGCCATGTGTGGCCAGGTGATCTGAGATTGCCTTTGCTAATTTGTTCACATGGCTTCATGCTAACATTTTTCCCCGGTTTTTGCAGAAGAGTGGCACCTTTTACAGGGATAGAGCTGCTGAGAGGAGAAGACTGCATGCTGGTTTTGGCATAGGTCTTGGAGAGAAGAGCGTCATGTCCAATAGAAGATTTTCAGAAGCTGGATCATCCTCAGAATTTCCTGATGATGCTGATGCTGATGCTGATGCTGATGCTGTAGAATCAAACACTCCATTTGGGGAAGGAAGCTACGCAAGAAGGATCCTAGAGAGCATGGGCTGGAAAGAAGTAAGTCCTGGGTTTTTGACAGACATTTAATCTTCCTGTCATAAGTTATCAGGCATATACTCTGATCTATCTTAAACCATGCCTCTTTTGTATAAATTTGTACTCAAACAGGGAGAAGCATTAGGCAGCAGCACTAAGGGTATCATAGAACCCATACAAGCTATTGGCAACAGAGGCTTTGCAGGGCTGGGGTGGAGTCACACTCATCGGGCAAACTGAACCATTTCAATTGAACATTCATTAAGAAGAGCGGCAATTCCATACATAATACCAAAGGATGGCCATGGCATCTATTCCAACACTGAAACCCTGCCTATAGCGTTAGCTATATTGTAAAACCATCCTTTTGTTAAGCAATAACATGGCTACCGGTTTGTACTAAGACCACTAAGACCATTGCCTATTACACCAGCACCTGCTTACTTTACTCTCATCCACCATGTAGTCAACAATGTCAGTGCCGATTTGAATAAAATTTTACAAAGCTGCTTTTTTAAAATAGAACCAAATGAGAGAAACAATTGGTTTAACTCAAAATTGAAGCGATGAGAATAGTTCATTCATCACAGTTGCCGCACAAAACAATGCAAAATGTTTGCCGCGTAAACAAACTGGACTTGAATGCTCATTTTCTTAATATGATGCCTAAGAAAAGCAATGTTTGTGAGGGTGCGTTAGAATGAAGGTCAGATTGAAAGAGAGACGAAAACAGCCCTCAAACTTCCTCAAGTGTCCCTGTGTCAGCTCCAGCTTTTGGGATTGTCTCATCAACTTCAATCTGAGCTTCAGTATCTCCATTTTCCTTCTCAGCTAATTCTTTCTGGGCGAGTATTTCCTTAAGCTTTCTTAGTTCATATTCTTTCGCTTCTAGTTTATCTTGCAAAATGAAAACCTGAAATGTGGCATACATGAATGCGTCAGAAAATTAAATATCCGTAAAATAACCATAACATTACCGAAGGCCTAGCGACAGATTTGTCTACAAAGAATTTTACCATTTCATTTGACCTCTCCACATCATTTGTTAGACCCTCCATATGCTTATATAGTCCTGCAAAGAGAAGAAAACAATCAAACCAGTCAGAGATGCACATCAACTATCATCTTCTTCAAGGTTTCTTAAAAGAATCAGTCTTCATGACAATTGAAGAACCGAGGAACATGCTTGAACACAGAAAATCATCAAAACGAAAGAGCAAATGACTAACAAATAAATAAATAAATAATAGTTCAATAAAACATAAAAAACTGGCATCTGAGTAGGTATTTGGTCTATTCTGAAACCTTGTATAAAATTCATGATAAATCACACAATAAATCATGTAAAGATTTCACAGAAAAAAGTATCAGGCTTAGGGTTTATAATAAAAAAAAGCATGCCATGAGAACAAGCCGAAGTTAATAATTGTAGTGTAAAATGTAAATATCCCAAAAACAGAAAGAAGCGCTCGTTTATAGCATTGGATCCGTCCTAAGCTATGCCTACTTATATCACTGAATCTCAGTGAAGATAAATTGTGCAGCAAGAAGTGAATTAACAAAGTAGAGCAACAAAGTATGGAATTAAGTTTACCTTCAAATTGACTCCTCAGTTCTGCATTTTGAGATTTTTGCATAGCAATTTTCATCCCCAACTCATGAATCTAGAAATCAGAAACACTTGTTAGTAACAAGCATGGATATAGAAGGAATAAGATATGCATGGATCACTTCCACACTATCCAATATCATTCCCAGTAATATGGTACAAAGTGCATGGACAGACCAAATATATATACAGCAATACATCAACAAATATAGTAAGCCTTGGAAATAAAAATACCACGGAGCATAATAGGGAATGCAAAATAGGAAAATTTGGCAAAATGTGCTTTGAAGAATTTAATTCACTGGAGTAGAGAAAAAAGCTTTCTAAGTGTTATGTTTATGAATAAGCTTTTTTTTCAATGTTCACCTTTCCCTCAGATGCTACAGAACCAATCTCCTCATTTTCCTCCTGCAATGTTCTGCACTTGGCCATCAACAACTTTCCCAGCTTGCTAGAAGTGGTAAAGTTCATTGCTGAAACATTGTCCTGCAACTCTTTGATTTTTTTCTCTTTCTCCTCAACCAAATTCTGCCAAACAGTTAACAGGGTAAAAATTATTACAAACTTCAGATCAAACTCTTATCACCAGATTATTTGCTGTGACTAAAGCACAAAGATGTAATCTCCCTTTGACGAAAAGGGAATCCAAACGCGCAACTAAGCAGATAATAGAACAAGACATGGACGACTTCTTACACCAGCAACACACAGGATTCAAATTTCATCTATAAACAAGAACAATAACTTGACATTCAACTATTCAAGTAAAATGCATAGAATTACCTTCAATCGAGTGAACTCCTCATGTATGGCAGGATCAAGTAGTAATCTCCTCGTCTGTCATGGTAGACAGCAAAATGTTACAAAGTGCAATTAACATCCCAACCCTCTAAAGGTGACATAAAATGATATCTATATATATCTCTTCAAAATTGCAACTTTCAGAAACATTAAGATGACCCGTCAATCGCATCTTGAAGAAAGGTCAGGAGGAGAAAAATAACATCATACTAAAGCTTTTTTACATTACCACGACCATAAATTAACCATATACACATCTGTTCAAGTGAAACTTACATTGCTTTTCTCAGATATATTCAAGTTTAACACCAACACAAAAATCTAAAGAGATAATCAGATATCATATGAGCAAATCCATGCCAAGATGATGATAAGGTCAGGCCAAAAAATTTTAGGAATATACTGAAGAAGGTATGTTAGTAAAGACATAGATGATGGAAATCTTTTTACGGATGATCTGAAATTTTTACACCCTTTTGCATTCTGTGCAGATACTAACATTCCTTGTAAGGGTAGGAAACTTTGACTAGCAGGCAGCATCAAAACTGCATGATTACTCAGGATTCTTAAAAATGCTATGGGTTCAATATGGCAATGTTTTCTCATAGTATCCAGAATACCTTCAACGTGGAAACGAGACTCAACCAAGATAAAGCTTTCCAAAATTAAATCACACAAGATCTAAGGTAATTGAATCATCATTCTCCAATTCCTTGGTATCCATAACCACCATCTACCTGACAAGGACCAAAGTGTGTGCCCTACTTGCAAGCATCAACTCTTTGCCAGTCACAAGTTCTATCCGAAAAAAATTACATTGAATGCATAAATGCAACACATATCTCTGTGAAAACATTTTACCAATGGCGTAGTCAACTGAAGAATGACATAAACACATACAAGGACAGGACCAACATAACCTCATTGCTTCAATGTTTGCTACATAGTCATACAATAGTCATGATCCATAAGAATTTTAAACATAAAGAACAGCAGCAACACACACACACACAAAATCATACCTGCATTGAGGGTGGTCTCAACTGTGTCCTCAGATCGCGAACTGCGGACTAGAATTTTACAAGGTAATGTCAAATAAAACATCTGAGGTAGTAACAAATAACATAAAATATCCCATGAGTACATGTACGCATTAAGTTTGCAGCAACAACTTTTATAGATGCTTGAGATCTTGAATGCTTTCAGATGCTTATAAAAATAATGTCTCTATCCTCCAAAATATTTAAATAATATAACTCTGCAAATGAGACAACAAATGAGCATTTATCTGAAAACTTTTAGCGCTTATGCCATTAATCTATAACCCACTCCCTACCCAACAAAACAGACACCATAGAAATTGCCACCCAACATTATTGTCATCTGAATTGTAGCAAACAAAACTAAGGGAAAAACCACTCTCCAGTGACTTGTTATAGACTCGCACATAAAGACTGTTGGCAGAGCTGGTTATCTGGTTATAGAAGCGACCATAGGCTGATAGGCTCATACTTTAACATCTCTCTAAAATTATAGTCAAGAGTTTGTTGAGTTTCTCACAGATCAATGTCAGTATTCCTCTCTGTATCATTTCCTAAATCAAGTATTATCTATTCTCAGTTGCAAGTAGGCATGTAAAAATACCTTCAAATCTGCTATTTCTTGTTCCCGTTTTGCAAGTGTTACTATGAAGGCAGCTTCCCTTTTCTTCGCTTTCTCAAGCTGACAAGTGGCGTAGTTCAGAAAATTCTATCAGTCTGACAATGATGTCATATACCATATACAAAAATGGCAGAGTAACTCAACCTGTTCTTTTGAAGATTCATCTGAGGACTTCAGATTCTCAAGATATGCTACAACAGATTCAGGCTCTACAAAATCATAAGCAATGATCAACAATTCTAGACATATCTTGCCATAATATGCAATACCCATGAAAAATCAAGTAAAATAAACTTGAAGCTAAATAAACAACTACTGCAAAAGCTAAGTAAACAATGGTCTGACCTGGGGTTGTGCCTGAGGACATGGCTGGTCCATTCTGAAATGCGGAATGCCATCGTCGTATTTCTTTTCTTGCAGCTTCTAGTTCAACCTGAGAACAATATTACATGGTGAGTTGAGTTAAAATCTTCAGGAAACAATTGGAAATCATATTGTGGAACACAACAACAAGGTGTCCTATGGAAAAGATGGCGGAAAGTGACTATAAGTGACTACCATCTTCAGTATAACCACTACTGCAAAGTAATAAGCGATGTGATGTCAAGAAAGAGAACAGGCACCCTAGCAGCCAAAGGCATCCAACTCTTGGTCATGAAATTCTGCTTGCATGTTTTTTGTGGGCAATGAGATTGTCAACAACTATCATTATGTACAGAATTAATTCGATACATGGAATAGTCAAATCCAACAGTTAGCATCAAAAACAATGTTCAAAAGAACAGTACAGACCCCCAAAGGAATTTCATAGGGATCATGTAGCCGCATCTGATGTTATTGAAAGTGGTAAAAAACCCAAAATGATCCCCCAGTTGCCTCTGGTTTGGAATCTATTTCAATCAGAAGACAATACCTTCCACTTAAAAGACATCATTTCTTCTAACTTCAAGTTATTGGCATTGTTCATGCATGCATAATTTCTCTGACCAAATGGTGTTCCAGAATTCATTAAACCAAAAGCAATTGCCCAACTTTCTATACACTTGTCTAGGCAAGCAAGTTCACCGATAAGGGCAGCTAAGGCATTCAAGATTAATTACTTTAAAACAAAGATACAGTTCAGAGGATGTTATATATTACAATATTCTCAAGCTAAAATTTGAAGAGAAGAACACATAAATGTTCCACAAAGCCTACTGCTCATAATGATGTAGTTACCTGCACTAAAGATCTTAAGCAATGTAGACATCAGTGGTGCAAGAGTCAAAGGATGCAGAAGCTATGTAAGATACATCAACCAAAAAAAAAACTATTTATGACACAAAAGGCTTGTCAAAGCAGTGCAAGAAGAACAAGCTAAATTACACTCACGAATATGATAATAACATGTTGTGAGAAAGTCAACCAAAAGAAAATAAAATGCCGCAATACCTGGCACGCATCGAGGCTGTCTTTGCAATTTTGTAGACTGAAAGAAGAAAAGGAAATATGTGTCACAAATCTCACCATGTAAGGAAAATGACAAACACATCAAAATCAAGCAATATATGTTTCGTTATTAAGAATTAGTTTAGGTTGCAGACACCTTTCCCTGAGAGATAAAATCATCCCTGTGGCCGCACCAGGTCCACTTTCTTCAATTTTTGATTTCCCCTTCAAGGTAAAAGAAAATTTTAGTTACTGATGATTACACTTTGCGTTTCCTCATATTTGCAACATGAACAACTTTTATATTGAATTAAACACACATAACTCATACTTTCTTCAACACTACATGAAACAGGTACAAATGAGAAAGAAAAGAACAAACAGATTAGCGAATACGATATAAACAATCAACACGAAAGTAGAACATGCCCAAAGGAAATCTAAAAGCATGTTTTTTTTTTCTTATAGTCCCGCATAAAAGAGCGTTCCAGACATTGTTCATAGCAGGGCATTGGTCCTAGCTTACCTTTCTGGGGCCAAGCTCATCTTCTTCATCATCCTCGACCTCTGCATAAGGCCTTTTATCACCTGGAATCAAAGAAATGGCCCAAAAATTTGAATCAAATTGTTTAAGAAAAAAACGAAAACAAATCCTGGAACAAGAAAATTTAAGATAAAAAAAAAAAATCTAAAAATTAAGAGAACCTGGACGTCTTCCACTGCTGTGACTCCCTGGTATATCACCTCCAAAATCATCTCCCTGAAACCACGAGAGATTAGGATCAAAAGAGAAAAGAATCTGGGAGACATAGAGAATTGAGATGAAGGGAAAGCGAAAAATGAAGGGATGAAAGAGACTTACAAAGTCGAGATTGGGAGAAGAAGCCATTTGGGAATTGAATTTTCGAAACCCTAAAAAAAACCTCTGAAAGTCGCCCCTTTTCTCCCGGGTCCTGGGTGAGAGCCGAACGGCAGTGAACAGAACCGGGTCGGATCTACTAGACAGCTGGACCCGATCCGATAACAATGATGACTGAGTGATTAAATTTTATGAGCAATATAAGTTAAACTTTTTTTTTTTTAGTTTTTCAGGGCTATATTGAGTTATCTTATTTATTATTTTTTCGTAAAAAATTATAATTATTTTTTCTTCGAGATTTTTTATGTTAAAGGATGAAAATGAGTGGTGAATGAAACATAATGTGTTAATGGAAAAGAAATGTAAAATAAAACAAAAAACAAAAAACACGAATAGTACAAGAGGCAAAGAACAAAAAAATACATTAAACTGATAACAAACACTTACTTTTGATTGATAAATTTTTGCAATGTAGAGTGACTAATAGAGTTGCACATTTTCGATCAATTAAGTCCAACACACAATAACAACCAAGTGATTTATTTGTTTATAAGAGTTTTGTTAAAATTATTTATAAATGGTGAAATTTCAAATATATAGTGAGTGTATATTTTTTGGAAATGTGAGTAGCAATTGTGTACGAGTAATTCCAGCAGTCTATATGTGCATTGCATTCTCCGTCAAAACTTATACATGCTATTATTTTTTTAAATTGTTTAATTATTTATCTTGAAAAAAATTGGGTCCAATACACCTTACTCGACCAAACATTGACCGATTTAGTTTAAAGAGAAATGATCCCACACACACTTACGTGATAGTTACGATGGAAATTTAAAGATTTTTAAAATAAAAAATAATAATTTTTTAATATAATTACTGATCTATCGTATATTATATAATAAATAAAAATAAAATTTATAAACCATTCCGTGGCTGCGTGGCAGTTACCATCGAGCGAGATTATTTTTCTCGAGTTCATCATTTCATCTCATATCGCCCTCCTTCTGAACCGCCAAAGCGCCGCACACGATCCCTGCTATCTCTTCCCGTCTCCGTCTTCCATTCTGTCCTCTCTGATCTCCGAGGATCGTGCTGCTTCCGTCGCTCATGGCGACACCGGAAAGCTCAGAGCCGGTTGAGTCATCCAAGGTACTAGATCCTCCTCTATTTTTTTCTTTCTTTTTTTTCCCCTCTTTCTTCAATTAAGGTTCTGGAATTTGTATGTTGAGGCATTAGCAATGATATCTTTGATTCAGGAGAGTTCGAGAATGGCAGGGACTGTGAACTTGGGCGCAGCCACAGTAATGGGAGTTTTTGCTGGATTGCTATACGGAGGGAGCAAGGAGGCTACTGCTTCTGTCGTCAGTTCACTGTTTATTTATATTCCCTTTCTTAATTTATCTACTTACAGATCAAAGTTCGTCAATTGAATGCTTCATTTGCTGTTGGTGTATGTCAGATGGATTTTATCAGTTTCATGTTTGATAAAGTGTTAATCTTGTTCTTCTTATTGATTTTTAATTGATTTGTTGAGTCAATCTTCTACTTGTTATATGGTGAATGTAGTGAACAAATGGTTTATAGATTGCTGTATTTGTTAGATGGTTTAGAACTTCTGTTTTCGAGCTATCTCGTGTATTGCTGCCACTTGGGTTTAGCATTCAAGTTGCAATTTGTTTGTATTTGTATTAGGGCTTTTCAAGGCATCTCTATTCTTGTTCTGCATCCTTCCCTTTAATTTTTTCCCCTGCTTGTTTAGGAAAGGTAGACTAGTTTTGAGGATTTATTAAGAGTTTGTTGTTTGGCAGAGCAAAGATGCAGAAGTGATGTTGAAGCTAGGGAGCACACCAGATAAGCGTGAACAGTACAGATTAATGAGAGATGCGATGGAGAAAAGGTTCATCCGAGTGGCTCGTGGTTCAATAGTTGGTGGTGTTCGCCTAGGAATGTTCACAGCTATATTTTATGGTTTACAAGATGTTCTGGCTGATACGCGAGGTGTACATGATGTGTTTAATGTGGCTGGAGCAGGATCTGCAACTGCTGCGATGTTTGGCCTTATATGTGAGTAGCCGAACTTGCTATTGTTTTGCCTGATGTATTTAATTCAAAATCGATTTCCCTCTAGTTCATTAGCCAACAAAAATTTCTCTTAAAAGTCTTTAAAATCGTTATCTTTCCACCATTATCTGAGAAATCTTTGTATGCTACTATGTCAAGCCATGTGGCTTGAATGCTCCTACTTTTTTTTTTTCCTTCGTCTGTAATGTGCCATCTGCTTTGAGTTGGTCATACGTCATAATTCACTAAATAGATTCTCTTTATTTTTTTTTTTGCCTGATCTCATAGCCTGAGATCAACACTGAAGTTCATTGCTAGTTTTCCATGATTCAGTTTCGTGTTGGAAAGGCTACCTTAGATTACATTTGAAAAAAAAATTGCTAATAAATTAATTAACTAGCAGCACAGCTTTTTTAATGACTATCAAGATAATTCCTTCTTTCAGTGCCAGGTTCTTTGATGTGGCGAGCCAGGAATGTGTTGCTTGGTTCTGCTCTTGGAGCAGGAATATGCTTCCCTCTCGGTAAATGCATTATTTTGATTTTCTTTTCTAATTGTTTACATGATTAAATCCTCACTTTCCTTCTGATTTTCTTGATGAAAAAAAAAAATCTCAAATAAGTGCATGAACACACACACACACACACACACACAGGCTCACTTTACATTGTCTGGTGAGCATTTTTTTTTGGAAGATATCACTCTCGATAATGTTGACTAGGTGGAGGTTATATATGAGATATGCCCATTTCATTCACAGAAAGTTGGTCTTTACCTCAATGACCGTCAAATTTGAAGCTGCAAAAGTATATTAATGGCATTATGTGTCATCACATCTGATTATTGAACTGTATGTTAATTTTTTATTGGCTTAGCCTGAATTTGACCGGCCATAGTATATATATACTGTAAGGCTATAATGTATAATGTACATTATGTCCACTGTACCTTAGTAACAGTGATTAGTGCTGAGCTGAATATTTTTAGATATTTTATCGACAAAAAATTGTTCCAGCATTTCACTACCGTCCGAAGTTTACAGCACCTGATGGTAAAGTTAATTTCTCCTTTGTATTCCTTTAGGGTCAGCATCACCTATTTAATTTTCCCCAGTGGCAATTGATTTGCAGGTTGGCTACAATTGAAACTAATGGAGAAAGCAAATGAAGAGATTTCAAATTCGAAATCCTTGTCTAATCCTAATGAGACTGAAGAAAGTAGTACTAGTAGCAGGGTTGGTGCAGCTATAGAGAGGCTTGAGATTAAAGCACGGAAGTAACACTGTTTAATTTTTTTTTATGCTTGGTTTCACCACTCAGCTTGCACTTGGAAAAAATAATGGAGAGGAGTAAAACAGACATAAACCCTTCTGCCGGATGGCTTAATTGGTTGGTGATAGTCTGCGTTCTTCCTAAGTAAGAGTGTACTTCGAACTTCATGAGGAGTTCATTCAGTGGCTTCTTATCCTAATTTATGCAGTAATGCTGATGTTGTGCCAAAATATCTTTGCGAATCCACAATAAGTTTTTGTGTTCTTAACATTTTATTTTGCAATTGAAATCATCCTCACTTTTCAGTAGAGAATGTAGGTATATTATTGTCTACATCACATATTGTACAATCTTATATTTCTTCAATATGAGTCAATGGAATTTAGAATATTTCATTTCTTGTATCTTTATTCAACTTTGGCTTGCTGATGGCACTGAAGTTAAAATGCTGATCATACGAATTATCAGAATGATCTGGTGACCCAGCAAAAGGGTTCCTTGGGGTTCAGGTAATATTGAGAACTATATATCAGAGCTAAGTAATTGATTTTGCCTTCTCAACCTTTATCTGTATTTCTTTTGATCATATAATATGTCAAAGCTAGATCTGGTAACTCACTTTTCATTGCTGAAATTGCAGCTATTTATTGAAATTGGAGACTAGATGAGTTGGCTGCCCCTTTTTGAACAGTTACCCAGAGCTTCACAAGATCTTCCGCAGTGTAAAATGGAGCCCTTTTTCACTTGTTGGCAAGGTATGGAATTTACTATTCTGCATAACGCCCACCAGCTTGTTAGTACACACTCAGCACACAAAGCAAGCAAAGAACTCACTAAAGCACTCATTCTCTCACATGCCAAAAGGAAAAGGAAAAGAAACCCATAATTCATGAAACCTGCTCAAGGAAAGCACATATTCCCTCCACATTTAAAAAACCAACCACCATAGCTTTCCTCCTGTTCAAGGCCAGTCTCTTCTCAGCCAGCCATGATTCCTACCTTATCCCTGCTCCTTGCCTTCCTCACCTTCCAGATTTGGATAGAGCCGGTCACCAGTGATGTTCCAGTGAGCTTATGTCGGTCTTTCTGTGGCAATCTCACCATAGACTACCCTTTCGCCCTCCGTCCAGGTTGTGGCCACCCAGGTTTCCGTGATCTTCTCTTCTGCATCAATGGCATGCTCATGCTCCACATCGCTTCTGGTTCATATCGTGTCCTAGACATAGACTATGCCTACAAGGGTCTCATTCTCCATGACCCTGGGATGTCTGACTGTTATTCCTTAATTCGCACAGCTAGTGGGAGTGGCAATGGTTTTATTGTAGAGCCATGGCGCGCACCATACCTTGAGCCAGCACCAGACAATGTGTTTATGCTACTGGGCTGCAGAGCTGAGTCCCCACTCTTTCAGGGATTCCCTGGCAGGCACCTTCCATGCCGCAACGTCTCTGGTATGGGCTGTGATGAGTACTACGCCTGCCCTGCCTGGGACTTCAAGCCTAGGGGTCGAGAATCTGTATATGGGTTGGAGAGCCCGCCTCCATGCTGCTCTGTGCCCTTTGGGGTGGTCCGGGCAATCAACCTTAGTCATCTTGGGTGTGAAGGATACAGCAGTGCTTACAGCCTTGCGCCACTGCGGCCTGAGGGTCCAGGAGTCTGGTCCTACGGCATTCGTGTGAGCTATTCTGTACCAGTGGACCACAGTGATTTCTGCCGAGCGTGTCAGGCCACTGGTGGGCTCTGTGGGTTCGATGCTGCAACTCAAGGCAATATGTGTTTATGTGAAGGTTGGAATTCCACATCCAACTGTGATTCAGGCAAGTCTTTGGCCCTTAGTTGTTCCTTCACTTCCAGACAAACGGACTTGCTCTTTATGCATATATTATTAACAAACATAGAGTAAACTTGGCTAGCAGAGTTGAGATACATGGAACGGATGTTATTTTGACAGAGCTTGCACAATTGAAATGATGTTCTGTTTTTCGGTTTGCAGGGAAATCTTTGGCCATGAGCATGGAGCAGGCCTTATCTCCGGTGATTCTCTTTGGAGGTAAAGCTGTAGCATTAATAAAAATTGTTTGTTTTACCCTCTCTATATTATGCATTGAATTGGCAAAGTTACAACACTCTGAAAGCCTTTGGTTTTCCATGCAGGGTTACTGATCTCCATTATCATGCAGATCTTCTCTCCAGTTTAAAATCCTATCTTTAGTAGTCCCCCATTCAATACCGTTTTGTGCTGCAGATAACACTATTGTACGTGTGCCAGTGTGCCGTTTTTGAGAATGAGACCTTAATTAAAGGAATATTCTGTTTCTAAAGAAAACCAACACTATGAGCATTACTAGTGGTTATTAGTTATTATTGCCATTGCTAAAAAAGTTGCAGGAACGTGAAGCCCTTTGCAAACAAAGTGCACCACTAAATCCAATGAAATCAGAGATGGTGGTGGCTTTTCTGATTCTTTGTTCTTTAAGTATCAATTAAGCTATACACTCTTGCTTCTCTTGTTTACCCCACCTGACTTAAACATCAGGATCATTTATAGATAATATATACATATTTGCATACATATATATTATAACAATAAAAATATATATATTCCCTGGTTTTTACGTGGTGTCTATGTTCACACGCCTACAATGGTTAATGGTGGATGAAAGTGGTGCAAGTGGGAGCATCAAACAAGAGTGTATTGGTAGAAATAAAAATGGCTTGATAAAAAGAAATCAATATATGGGACCAAGACCCCACTCAAGCTCTATGGTCCACATTAATACTGAATTATGAACACACTCAAGTCCAAAACTTATTTAAGTATACGTACACAATAATAGAGAGATAGCGGACAACGGCCAGAGTGTCAAGCACGTGAGAGATTGAAGAAATCCGAGAAAAAAGGAAGCACGTGTGGAAACATCACACGTGGCATACTCTAGGAATATCGAGGTGCAATTTAATAATTGGTTTAATTGTTATTATATTAATGAGGCAAAGCTTTCATCCATTTTTGCACATATAACCCACCCGTGACCCGCCTTCTTCAAATCCATTCATCCCATTTCTATCAACTTTGTTTTTCGAGCGGCAATGGCGAGGAAGAAGATCAGGGAGTATGATTCTAAGCGTCTCCTCAAGCAGCACCTCAAGAGGATCTCCGGCATCCACATTGACACCAAATCCGCGCAGGTCTAGCTCTTTTTCTCTGTGATTCTTTGTGTTTTTGGATTCATTTGAAGGATTGTTGTGTGTTTTTGTGAGTGTTTGTAGATCACTGAGGCTACGGATTTGAAGGAACTGGTTAGCAATGAGCCTTGGCTCAGCTCGGGGAAGCTGGTTGTCAAGCCTGATATGCTATTCGGGAAGCGTGGCAAGAGCGGCCTTGTCGGTTTGAACCTCGATCTCTTCCAGGTCGCTGCCTTCGTCAAGGATCGCCTTGGAAAAGAGGTACTTGCAATGCATCGTGTGTTGGAACTCAATCCATGCTTGGATTGTAATGCCCTTTGCTTCTTTTGCAGGTGGAGATTGGGGGTTGCAAGGGCCCTGTGACCACATTCATTGTGGAACCCTTTGTTCCCCATGCTGAGGAGTATTACTTGTCCATTGTTTCCGAGCGGCTGGGGTGCACCATTAGCTTCTCTGAATGTGGAGGCATTGAAATCGAAGAAAACTGGGATAAGGTATGCCTGCTTATAGCCTAACTCTGCCATATCTTGTTCATTTCACTATGTCTATAAAAAGTTCAAAGTCTTGAACATGGTGCCTCACTTTCACTAATTGCAGGTTAAGACTGTCTTCATTCCGACAGATACATGCCTTACGTCCGAGGTCTGCGCCCCCCTTGTTGCTACTCTTCCTTTAGAGGTAATACTAGCTGGCTTAATTGAAGTCCTTTCTGATTTGCAATGTTATTGCAATTGCCCATGCTATAGTTGGAAGGTTGCTTCAGGATCCTATCATTCTCTCTTTTCAGATAAGGGGCAAGATTGAGGAGTTCATTAGAGCAGTGTATGCCTTGTTTTCAGGTATACTAAATCTTCTGTGTGTGTATGATTGTTTCCGCCCTTTAGGATGCTGTTGGGTTGAACATCATATTGTTTGTTGAATTATGTTGATATGTTTCTTTACCAGATCTGGACTTCACGTTCCTTGAAATGAATCCTTTCACATTAGTGGAGGGAAATCCTTATCCATTGGATATGAGAGGGGAGCTAGATGATACTGCCGCCTTCAAAAACTTTAAGAAGTATGTGTCACTACATGCCTCAACATATAACTTCAGATTTGCTGATTCACAGGATGAGTAACACTTTGATGTAAATATCTGATCTTATGTAAACTTAGGTGGGGAAAGATTGAGTTCCCGTTGCCATTTGGTAGAGTGATGAGTGCTTCTGAAAACTTTATCCATGGGCTGGATGAGAAGGTACAAGAAATACTTGCTACTTTCCTCATTTGGGATTTAGTTCCTAGTAAACCACATATTGGGTTCATTATATTATCTCTTTTTCTTTTTCTCAAGTGTCTTAGTTTACTTGGTTTTGTTTAGAAAAATATTAAATATTGCATTTTGATCTTGAATTCCTACATTAGCAGGCGTTCTTTATTTATTCTGAATTGTTAACTAGATGATTTATGCCAACTAAGCTGTTTCCCTGGAATTGGTTCTCGGATTTTATATTCTTCATTTTTGAAATGATTTTAACTTATCATGTTTTAGTCCATAAGCTTGAGAATACCTTAACAGACTTCCCTCTGGAAAACATACATACAGATATTTCAACTAGTTTTGACACTTCACATTATTGATATGGGATATATATCCTTTGTTAGCCTTTGAACTGAAGTAGTATTGATTAACAATGACTTCTGAACTTCAATCTTTTTCCTTGCCATGTTCATGACGAAAGGCTATTTTGTCTTGTTGTTGCTCATTAGATGGTATCAAGATCTTGCAGTCTGCTTCCTTTTCTTTCATGTGCTGCTTTAATCTTCCATGAATGTGTTCCACACCTGCTTATGCGTGATGCTGCATTTTGTTTGTTTTGAATAATATATAATATTGATTAGTCTACTTGCCTTATGAATCTGTTACACAGTAAGTTTTTATCATAGTTTTGGATAGTCATCCACTAACATTCTGTTACCATGGTTACAGACCACTGCATCTTTGAAGTTTACTGTTTTGAATCCCTCATGGGCGAATATGGACAATGGTAGCTGGAGGAGGTGCCAGTGTCATTTATGCCGATACGGTAAAATCATATGAGGATTTTATATCAAATGCAAAATTCTAAATTT
The DNA here is from genome assembly GCF_009730915.1 of Dioscorea cayenensis subsp. rotundata. NCBI lineage: Eukaryota > Viridiplantae > Streptophyta > Magnoliopsida > Dioscoreales > Dioscoreaceae > Dioscorea > Dioscorea cayenensis. Next base: position 25,293,417 of record NC_052475.1, read on the forward strand.
GAAAATAATTAGTATTGACTTGATAAAACCTTGTAAGGTCGGGGATCTGGGTTATGCTTCTGAACTTGGGAACTATGCTGAGTACAGTGGCGCTCCAAATGAAGAAGAAGTCTTGCACTATGCACGAGTTGTTATTGATGTGAGAATTCTCTGTTTCCTTTCCTTCTACCTTAGATCAATCTGGCTTGTTTTTTCTTGATGTGCACTCACGTTACAAATATGTGTAATGCACAAATTTTGCAAGTCAAGCAAGCTACTGCTTGAGCTGCATTTATTGCCAAATAATCATCTCCTTTGTACATAGATTTAGGTCTTCTGCATTTATGAGTCAGAACTTAAGCTCTTGTTTTGGTGTTTGTTGGGCATATTAATGGTGCCAATGCTGATTGATGGCAAATCTGTTCTTTTGATAGTGTGCCACTGCGAACCCTGATGGCCGTAAGAGAGCTCTTGTGGTCGGAGGAGGGATAGCCAACTTCACAGATGTTGCTACAACATTTAATGGCATCATAAGAGCCCTAAAGGAGAAGGTGACAATAATTGCCACATTAGCTTGTAGACCTTTAGTAACTTTTGGATATTCTCCTTTTCTCATATTTTGGTGAGTACTTGTGTAATTTCTCTTTTCTAATAGGAAAGCAAGCTGAAAGCAGCGAGGATACATATTTATGTGAGGAGGGGAGGTCCAAACTATCAAGCTGGTCTTGCTAAAATGCGGTGTCTTGGAGATGAAATTGGTATCCCAATTGAAGTAAGTAATTATAATCTGATTTCAGAAACTATTATTTCAGTTAGACAATTGGAATATAAACATTCACCTCATCATGTGACCATTTTGTTTTTCCAGGTTTATGGGCCAGAGGCAACTATGACAGGTATTTGTCAGCAGGCAATTGAGTGTATCAGTGTTGCTGCCTAAATTTGAAAGGCTTTCAAATGAAAATCATATTCTGTTGTTGTAGCCTTCTATTGGAATTTTCATGTAAAATCGCTCATAATAAGATAGAAGCCAAGTCGGGGGATATGTGTAAGCCATCAGGCAAATGCTATTACTGAATAATTTGCTTGTCTGTGTGCTTTTGTGAGACCTCCTGAATGAATAAATTGAGCATGTATGATCATCTTCTTTGTCCATTTCTGTTTGGCCTCAAATCTCTCTTTTTTAATATGCATAACTTTAACAGAGTGTTGATGGTGGACAAAATAAGCCGGTATGAGTACAAGCATCCTTCCTTCTTTGTGTTTTTTGTTTTGCCTGTCTTATTGTATTCTATTATTTGCAGCTAATTGCAGCCATGCAGGCCAAATTCAATCTGCTCATTGGTGGACTTCTCAAGGAAAGACAACTATAGCAAGAAAAGCAGAATGGATTGAGAGGCAAGTGCAATAGAGAGTTAGTATGCTTGTAGATACATAGCTTCATTTCCTTATTATTGAAAATTCACACAAGCAATTACATTGGTAATGGTTGTTGTAGATACACAGCTTCATATGCTTATTCTCAACTGATAACACTAGGCAGGCAATATTCAGTCAGTCAGAGCGCCAATTTCTTCAAACTGTAATGAAGAATGATGCATTCCATATGCTTATTATTTAATAGAAACGTAGGAGAGAAAACGGGACTTATATTCAAGTCCCCCATCGCCGTTTTTTGACTTGCCGGTTTGCCATGTTCTTCCCCATAAACTGTTGAGTTTTTTTGCAGGTGAGGTGCATGGACAAACTGATGTTTTTGAACCTGGAGATAAAGAGGGGGAGGTGGCTTTGTTACTGGGGCAGTATCAGCATAACACCACCTCCCCCTCTGTATCTCTTTATTTCTTCAAACTGAATGAATGAATGCCAACAATGCCTTGGATTGATAAGATTTCTTGCAGAGATGATCCATGGAAAACCAGTGTGGAATTTTGGACAAGAAATGGTGGTCTTTAAATAGAGTAGATTATGTAGGAAGTGGAGAAAAGACCTGTGAAATAAACTAAACAAGGCTCTCACAAAGTGCTCATAGTATGCGGCATTGTTCGCATCACATTCATTGTGCCAGCGCGAGGGAAAAGCAAATATCTGATATTCCAATGCTCAGCAAATGACAATATTGACCACCTTTAATCAACATTGCCACTGATTATGAGTTTGTGGTGTTTTGGTAATTTAGGAGCAAATGCATGGCGGTTTAGCTAAATGGATGTTTCGAAGAACCTGATAATTCTCCTGGCATTGAACTCTTTCTTGCAGCATTGTTTTTATTAAAGATCTCAAATCGGATATTTACTTTTTTGGTGTGTCTGTTCATCCACTATCCCTTCTCATTCTTATCTGTAAACTTTTTATCTTGGCCTCCTATATAATATGGTATAATATAATATAATCCTCCACTAACAAGTAACAATGCAACTAGCCATTCTCTAAAAAAATAATAATAAAATAAAGTAGTATATTGAGAAATGAGAAGTGGGGCTGAGTCAAAATAAGAGAGTTTTTAGCGACCTTTGCTTTGGCTAGCTCTTGACGTATCACAAGTGGTAGGTGCACTGTAGCCACTACAAAGTGGTGTCAGTTGTAATAGTACTCATGGGGTGTGGAGCAGCTCTTGGATGAGAAGAACACTCAGTTCCTCAACAATTCTCACCGTACAAAATGTCAGTGATCAATGATCTCCTCCTCAGAAGTGCACCACCACCCAAATCACAACTACCACCAAAGCAGCCCTCAATCACCTTTTATTGTTCATTCTACTATTATATATTTCATATATTAGGAGAACATTGCCATAATAATTGTCCATTTAACTTTCAATTATGAAAGTTAAATTTTAACAAATATATAATTATGAAAATCTCAATATTTTGTTTCTATGAAGACTAGTTTAATTATATAAAAAATATTTGCATCAATTTTTCCGAGTATAGAGATAAATACAAACTTACAAAAAATTTTGGTATTTACAAGGTATACAGAAAAAAAAAACTAATACATTATAACTAGTGTACTGATGCATACAAATGACAAGGCATATCAATCCTGATAAAAAAAAGTTCATGCATTAACTGAATTCCAGAATTCAATTAAGAGCACTCTCTGAATAATTTAGCAGCTCTTCAGAACAATGAAGAGATAACAGAGATAAAAGTTTGTACATAAAGATCATTCCTTAGACTCCTCTCTTAGAGTCATGGTGCTCACTGGTTTCCATAAACGGAGAAGCCGGTCATAAAAGGAACAGGTAGCAACCACCATATCCTTTTTAGCACCATTGTTATCCTCACAACAATTGTCACCCTTGCACCAATCAGCTCCATAAGCCAGTGATTCATGCTTATCATAAGTCTCCACAACAATCACATCTTCATCTTCAATCTTCACAACAGCAAAACCATTATGCATGCAAGCAGCCAACACCAAGTTTTCACCAAATGGATGAAACTTAATCCTCCAAACACCTCCCCCTAAAGAAAGAGACCTCTGATTAACAGGCTTTGAAGTTGATCTCATATCCCAAACCCGGAGAAACTCATCATAACTCCCAGTGATCAACATATTAGAATTAGCAGGGTTGAGAGCAATGCAACAGACACCCATTGTGTGAGACTTTGCATTCTTGAAAACCAAGTTTGATGATGTGCTCCCACGCACATCCCAGCAGCAGAATGAACAGTCATCAGACCCAGTGTACAATAATTGGTGTCTGTGAATGTCAAAGGAGGTTGTCCATACTTCGTACTCATGGCCTGCCCATGACTGTAGATTCTGCAAACTGGACTCCCTAGCTTGGACTATAGCAACAGACCCATCTGAAAGTCCTACAGAGATGAGCTCCCTTAATGGGTGCCAGTCCACACACAGGCACATCCAAGGACTGATTTCTTGCGCACAAACTTGTCTAAGCACAGTGCCTGTATAACAAGACGATGAGAGAGACCCACACTTAACATGTTCATATTCAAATTCATTAAAGTGATTAAAAATTTGAGCTTTATTATACCTGGATTATTATCTAGTAACTGGTAAAGACTCAAGGAGCCAGTGGCATCAACTTGAGCAAGAAAAGGTTGGGTGTTACTTCCATATGAGTTCCATTTGATATCAAAAACACCTGGTGTTTCCACACGGTGGAGTAAATCAAGGCCATTGTTAGTGTCAAAGAGTGATATGCTTCCTGACCGACTTGGTTGGTCATCTCCTTCTTTGAGTGTGTATGTTGCCGCGGCCAGGACATGATGGAATGGAGGGTGTGGGCAAAACTCAACCGCATCAGCGTTTCCGTCCAGTTGGAGGTTTGCAACATCCATATTGATATTCTTGTTGTCTCTGGTTTCATAAGCGCAAGTCATTGAGGAAATTCATCGAACACATAACGTGCACTAATAATAAGTAGTAAAAATAAATCATATCTGATATCAAATAAGCATATCTTGGAAGGATGATTGTTAATAATTGCTCCTATTATTAAAGAAGCAATGTAGAGAAAATTGAAAGTAATGGAGAAGAGAATTCTTGACGAACCTTTGCTTCGTTTCCGATTATTTGCTCGGTTACTCGAGAGCTAGACAGCCTAGACCCTTGCGTAACTCGAACACGGTTATTGTTCTGTGGTTACTTCAGAAGTGGGCCTAGTTTAGTTGTGTTGGGTTGCGCCGTGCGGTAGTGGGGCCCAATTTTCATAAATTGAGATTTTAAAAAAAATTTATTTTTTTATTTATTGTTTGCCCAAAATGAGGCTTAGGAGCCTTATAACGAGCTGTTAACAGATATTTTTTTTTTAACGTATATAAAAATTTAAATACAAATTTTTTTTTTTTGACATAATAGATAAGCCATTATTTATGTTATAATTCATGTCTAATATGTTATTTATGTTATTTGATTAACTCAAACTTCTACAATGTAGAATAATATTAATTAAATATAATCGTCAATTTTGAAACCTCTAAATTATACCAAAATTATAGGTGATTGTTATAAAAAAACCTTATTCATTTAAAAGGTTGCTATTAAATTGAAGTTCATTAATGTCATTAAATGAACTTTTTAGGGCTGGATCCATATATAACAACTGAACAAGAATCACTAAGATGGCGATGGTGAACAAATTCTTTGCTGACGTGTGCGTGAAAGAGGTCCACATGGGCCGGCCTAGTTGGCCCACGGGCCAAAGCATGGGATGCAATGAAACAAAGCAACCCCAACTCACAAGTGCAACACTGTCTGTCCTTTGTGAAGGTCCACATTAGAGTTTCCAATGAGATGATCTGTTCTTGTTAATTTTGACATTTCTTTTTTTTCTTACACTAAAAAAACCCAAATATATTTAGATTAAATTTTAATAAGTTAACCTATACTAAAAAATTTAAGCTAAAGAGAAGAAGAAAAGATTCTGAATGGAGCCCAGTTGGAGTACCAGTGAGCTTTTGGCGGGCCGTTTGGTGCCCTGGGCCCTCAGCCCACGCTGTATGTCTTGAAACACTGTACCACATGACCAAACCACCCTTATCATGATCTAGTCTATGACTTACTTCTCGGTGGCATTACCTGTAAATAAACTGCAAAGTTGAGGGTTCTTTCCCTGGTTCTCTGACCCCAATGGCCTATCATATCATAACCCTGCTGCCCCATCAATCAATCAATCAATCCCATCAATCAACCCAAGCCCAATGAGAAAAGAAAAAGTAATACATAAATAAATATATAACATATACAGCGATATGTTACATATGTATTTATATATATATGTTCTTATTTTTTTTTTTTTTGGGTTCCATGGAATAGAAGTGACATGCTAAGCGGATCGTACGGAGGATCCGACTAGGTTGATACGAACTAGACCAGGATGTTTGTGTTAGTAAAGCTCCAAAGGATGTCTATTACTCATTGATTCAAGTCGTTTTCATTGATGTTAATGTTCTTCTCTTTTAACAATGTTTTTACTTGATTTGAAAGCATGGAAACACAGGTGACAAATCTCTCTCTTCTAAACTCATGCACACACGAAGTACATATGTTTGGAATTCTCATTGATATTGTCCATTCCTTTAAAAATGCTGCTGCTATTCATTCATGCATGCATGCATTGATGTTCAATTTCTCATTGCTCATAAAAACAACTATTCATTTTTTTCTTTTTTTACAGAGAGACAAAAAGAGTGAGAGTGTGTGTGAGAGAGATGCATTGTTTCATTGATTCACGCAACGCCTCATCCTTAAACTAAATCGAAAAGCTTTTAATGCAGTGAATTGTGGTCCTCACAGAGAGAGAGAGAAGAGAAAGAGAGGGAGAGATTAGTGATCACAAGGGGGCAGCAAAAGGTAAGCCAGAGATAATTGGACCCAGGAGAGTCAAGTGTGACTGGATTTCAAGAACCCACCCGGCCAAATGTTGGGTCCATTTATAGCTAAAGACAAGTTAGTGCAGCCTGCTCCATTACTGGAAATAACTACACGTGCGTCCCAAACCCAGCGCTTCTTGCCCCCCCCCTCCTTTCCTTCTTCATTCCATCTATTCAAACTGAGAATCCATTCCTTCATTTACCCAATTAATTAATCAACCAGACTGACTTATTACAATAATAAGTTCTCCCAACTCATCATGATAAGTAAAAAAGCTTGGTATAAATAATTCTACTATTATAATAATATCATCAAAATATTTATTTATTTTATGTTTTTTATATTGCTTCTGCGGTAGCTAAAGAAGAAAGAAAAAGCCGCGGAGAGAATCAACAGCACTCTTTCATCTCCTCTCAAAACTCTATTCTCTTCTCTTGTTCCTTGATGGAAATTAAAGCAAGATAGAAAAAAAAAAAATTTGGATGGAGGCCATGTACGACCATCCCACGGCGGAGCCGATGTCACCGGATGGTCTCTCCTCCGCCGATGACCTCCACGGCCTCCTCGCTGCCGCCACCGGCTTGCCCAGATACGCTGCCGCCGCTGAGAGAGAGGAGATGAAAGCCAGGATCGCTTCTCATCCCACTTATCCTCGCCTTCTCCAAGCTTATATAGACTGTCAAAAGGCATCCATTCATTCACTCATCATTCATTCATTCATTCATTGTAAATATATATATGCATATATAAATATATATATATAAAAGAGTAGTGAAGGGGAAGGGAATTTGGTATACATGCAGGTTGGAGCACCACCGACGATCGCATCGTTGCTGGATGAGATCCAGAAGGAGAACGAGTCGTCGAGACGGGGAGGAGTGTCGAGTGTGGTGGGGGCGGATCCCGAGCTGGATGAGTTCATGGTCGTTGCTTTTTTTTCTAGTACTGCAAACTGATTACTCCCTTTAGTGATATATTATGATGCTTATGATTTGTGTTGGTTTTATATGGCATGTTTGGGGTAGGAGACCTATTGCGAGGTTTTGGTGAAGTATCGATCGGACTTAGCTCGGCCTTTTGATGAGGCTACCACCTTTCTTAATACCATTGAGATGCAGCTCTCTGACCTTTGCAAGCCCTCTTCCAGAACTATCTCTGGTACTTTACTCTTACCATTTTCTTCTTCATCTTTTTCTTTCTTTTCTTCTTCTTCTTCTTTAGTGGGTTACGTTGGTGTTGGGAAACCCTAGGGTTGATGGGCATCATTGGTTGGCTTTCTTCTATCCGGAAAATAGTAAGAGTCCTAGGATGTGTTGGATTATAGAAAGACTATAGTAGTTCTACCTGGTGCTACATCTCTCTTTGTCATTCCTGGCTTTCTTGATGGATTTTGTTTTATCTTCTGTTTTACTTTTTTTCTTTTTTTCTTTTTTTCATCTGTCAGAAGATCATTAATGAGGGAAGCTGCACTGACGGTTCAAGTCCAGAATCCAGACTGTTGTTTGTGAGATTGTGTGTGTGTGTGAGAGAGAGAGAGAGAGAGAGAGAAAGTGAGCGGAGAAAAGGGTTTACATTACATTACATTACAAATTTTCAATGCTTGTTGTTGTTGGTGTTGTTGTTGTTGCTGAATCATTTGTTGTGGGTAGGGGAAAAGCAAATGCAGGCACAAAATAATGCTAAACAAGTAGCATATCTTTTACGAAATTGTGTTTTCATAGGCTATTACTGTTCTCCAAAATTTACTGCCGTTACCTGACGTTTTTTTGCCTTACGGAGTTAGTTGCGAGTTCCAATGGGAAGAGAGAGCTTGTGTGGAGCTTGGGAAAGGAGATGTGTGTTGGCCTAGGGAAAGATCTATGTTTGGAATTTGTCAGACTAATTAAAAGATGACTCTCTAGTGCAGCACTAAGACTAGGAGGATCTCTTTATTAGTTTAGTATTAGTATTAGTAGTAGCATTAGCATTAAAGTATGTACTTACCGTACGTGAGTTTATCTATTGGTAAGATATGAGATTATAGTTTTGCATTCTCAATGCTCAAGTACAAGTAGAGAAATCATTAGTTAAGAAACTAACAACTTACAGTCTGCTGGTAGGCTGGTGGCTTTGCTGCTATTGGCTGGTAAAGGTTTGAGCGCAGTCTTATGGTTTTCCTTTTCAGACTTGAACTTCACTTGTGATTATGCCTTCTAATGTTTTTTTTTTCTTTTTTCTTTTTTTCTCTTTTGTCCACGCCCTGCACTTTCTTAGTTTAATCTCATGATAGTGCTATGCTTTCTTTTGCCACCAGTGACTGTCTCCATGTGGTCTTCTGTTATTTCAGCTTGTTTTCATGTGATCAGATCTTTGTTTAGGAGACACAGAGAGAGAGAAAGAAAGAAAACTCTCGGTTTGCTGTTTCTTTCAAGCTGTATTCTTTTACTGTTTTAGTCTCACTTCCAACAGGGGAAAATGATCCCACTTGTACTATTGGAAATCCAATGCTGTGCATTGTCTGATCTCACTCTTGTTTTCTTGAGTTGAATGGGAGGAGGACTTCACTGTTTGAGATATGATGTCTAAATGTATTGGCAGTATTCCTCTGAAGCTTTTGTAGGTTGCTGATTTTCTTGAATGTGACAATCGAACACCATTGGAAAGAAAAACTTACACCATTAATTCATGTAGTGGCCAGTGCTTGTTTATATAAAGGAGAACATGATCACATGCACGCTCTCATTCCTCTTGAGCCTTAAGATCTATGACCATGAGACCGATTGAGATATAATTAACCTTGTGCTGGACAGCTCCTATTCATATGCAAAATTTCACAAATTTCTATTTGACATGTGTGCGAGTTTTTTTTTTTCTTCTGTTTTTTGGTCAAGGTTGATGATGTTTTGGTGCAGTGGATGCTCTACCATCTTGCATTTGTATTTATCTATTTGGTTAGAGGAATACATTTAAAGTGTTGCTATATGAAAGAAGTTTAGATGTATTTTCATAAACCTTCATTTGTTGACGTGACCATTCATTTGCCATTATATTCCTAATTAAATACTAGTGAAAGGAGCCTATATTTCATCTCAAAATGAAAAATATTGTGCAATTTTGGTTTCCATGTACATTCTAATGATCTCTCACTAACTAGCAGTTCAACTTGTCAGTGTTATTGCTTGTATGCTAACATGCATCCTTAAAATTACAATTCTGACATTTTCCATTGCTCACTAGATGATGTCGCGGGGTCATCTGAGGAAGAACAAAGTGGAGGAGAGGTAGAGATTCAAGAATCTCATTTTAGAGGTGAAGATAAGGAACTCAAGGACAAGCTTTTGCGCAAATACAGTGGTTATTTGAGTAGCTTGAGGGAAGAGTTCTCAAAGAAGAAAAAGAAAGGAAAGCTACCAAAGGAAGCGCGACAAATATTGTTAGATTGGTGGACTGCTCACTATAAATGGCCATATCCAACTGTAAGTGCGCATTATGCTGCCAAATCCAATCTGGAGCTTCATATATTTCTAATACATACAGTATTGTGTGCTCATCATCATCATCATCATCTTGTATGTATACAAATTAGCAGCATAGTTTTGTGAGTATAATGATTTGTTGGTCATAAGCAGGAGGCAGATAAAATATCACTAGCAGAGTCAACAGGGTTGGATCAGAAGCAGATAAATAACTGGTTCATAAACCAAAGAAAGCGGCATTGGAAGCCTACAGAAAACATGCAGTTTCGCCGTAATGGACAGCCTCTCTACACCATTTTATTTGGATGACTGAGGTTGCTGCAAGATGGTGTGCAGATGCATGTACATTGTCGGCATGAGTAGCCTAGTCTGACAATCTGACTCCCCCCAAGTCCAATATTTGAAATTAGATCGTGATCGCCGAAATCACATAAATATATATGTGTACCATGTTTATTAAGTTTTCGTTCATAATTAAACTGGTCTTTTGCCTGTGGAGCTATGGAGGCTGCAGTGAGGGATGACAACATATAACCAGTTGCCAACCCTATTTTGCTGTGTAAATTCTTTAAGCAGACAAAAAAAAATGTGATAAACTTGTATTATTTAATCTTGTTCCAGTTCACTAACTGATTTGTCTCTGATTTTTTTTTCCCCTATTTTGCTGTGTAAATTCTTTAAGCGGACAAAAAAATGTGATAAAGTTGTAGTTAATTGAAGCACATCGTCATAAGAACCATCTTCAGCTCACTGACTAGTGCACAGATTGCCCTCTGTGAAGACATTGTGCACAGAACAAGCACTTGATGTTTCTCAAAGATCATAAATTGCTAGATATATACAACACAGTAATGGAGGAGTATTCAAGCTAAAACAGATGAGGTCTTGAACTGGACAGAGAGATGCCTCAAGAACCGCTGGACTAAACTATCATCTTATGCTAGATTTACAGTTGTTCTGTCTGGTGTTTTCGGTCACTGGTTAAGACTACTATTTCATGCACCTGGAGAAGAGGGTTCCACCTACGTGGCGCCCAGCCATTGCCATTTCTACATTTTTTGCAAACAATTTAGGATTGTCGCGGAGAACATGGCCTGCTTCCTGATTCAAGGGGTCTTCATCATTTGGATGCTGCAGTAAAAATCAAATAGGTTATGTTTGGTCTGAAGAAATCTATTCTTAAGTTGAAATTTTATGATGCTTGAAATCTGTGTGAGAATCTTATTGCTATTGCGATGTGTAGATGTGAATTTTATCGACAAGCATAGCATGAGTAGGAGAAGAAAGTATTACAGTGAATAAAAGATTAAGGCCGTAGATTATTATGTTTATGTTGAGGACAGGCTTCCAATCTTCACGGAGAATGTTAAGGCAGACGTTTCCCTCCAAGTCAATATTTGGATGATAAACCTGCATTTTGGCATGATATTTTACATAAATTAGTATGAATACCTGACTATTTTTTTTTTTTCTTCCTTCATTAAAGTACAAATAGACAATTGAAAGGAAAAGAAGTAAGTCCTGATTATAATCCAGATTTTACCTTTGTTTTGCATTTGACCTTTGGTGGTTCATGAGGGTAAGAATTGGAGACTTGAAAGGTAAAAAGAAAAGAACCACCTCTGAGAAGGAAAATGGGAAAGAAGTAGATATTAAAATAGAAAAGCATTTCTAGTGAATGTTTCTCTATTATAACTAACTCAGAAAAATGACAGTAATGCAGCAGGTAAGTCTGATAAAAATAAAACTGATGATAGACCTGTAATATCCCTCATCAGGACAAATGCTGATATCAAATTTCATTAGGTCATCCTTGCCATTGGGAAATATTATGGCAGTTGTGCTCGGCAGGTTGAGCTCAGCAATATCTGCATTATATGAGAACAAATTACTCATGCTTAATCAATTCATAAGAATTAAAAGGACAAAATTAACTTCAAAACTCTGAATTAACAACAGCACATGGGATATTAGAACAGAAAATTTCACTCTTTTATACACCCATGCAACAGAACAATATATTATAAGGGAAATTAACAATTGGTTATGTAGGTGCTCCGGACAAGACAAAAGACACTGTTCTCAAATTTCCATTTCAAAATGTAAACAATGAGATATTGGTGTACAAATGCAAGGGGGAACAAAAATATACCTGTTTTTATCAAGAAACCAAAAAAATGAATATAGCAATATACAAGATAGCAACTTTTCATGTAACTTGATCAAATAAATCTTGTGCTTCATGCAAGTGAACAATATATATATATATATATATATTTACAAGCAAACCTTTATGAAGACGTAGCTCCCCTGCACTTTGTTTCTTGCTAGGACCACTTCCTCTGTTGGCCTGCTCCTGGTCCTTTACCTTAAAAAGCCTAATCATCTTTTCAACTATATATATCCCAAGAGGGGAAAAACCAACACAGAAAACAACATTCAGTTAATAAACAACATGCCTGACAAGTATGACATAAAAAAACACTTCATTTCTATCACATTTCAACAGAAACAAAGCAATTTGATTTTTATTTTTTTGGTTAAATTTTTTATTTTTATACTTATGGAGAACAAGCAAGCTTAGAGATTATTTTTGTGTGCATTTACCGATGTATATCATTTTAAGCAGGTAAATGAACATACAGTATAGACCAGGAAATTAAACAAAGGTCAATCTTAAAAACATGCACAAACATGCCCCTTCTATATATTACAAGAACGCATTGCCTCAAATTGTTAGTGCATTACATTTAATAACAAAACAAAAACTCATATTTTACCATACTGGAAATCCAAACCAAAATAGGATAAAGCATCTGCTGTCAAATTTTACCATACTGGAAATCCAAACCAAAATCGGATAAGCGATGACAGAGACCAAACAAATTAATTAAAGGATGATGAGAGATCAGAGCTCACCAAAGTTAGACGAGAATCAGAGCAAGACGAAAACGCATGTCCAGGAGTTCAAAGAGAGTACCTTTTTTTTATTTTGGTGCACTCTGTTTCTGTTTATGAGGAATTTTTTTTTTTTTTAAAGAAATTTTTTTAATCTTATAATCATCAATCTTATGCATTGATTATGATTTGATATATATTTTTTAAATCAATATTATATAAAGTATTCATTTTTATATTTTTTATAAAATTAAATATTATTATTGAATTATTATAATTTATAAATTAATATAAATTAAAATATTTTTAAAATATATTATTTATGGTGCGTGAAAAAAGAAAGGTTATTTAGAACAAAAGTTTAATTTAGTGATTGATATTGATATGATTTATTTTCTAAAGCATTAAGAAGATAAATATTTGTTAAAAAAATCACCATTAAAGTAATTGGTAATTTATTTCCCTCCTAATTCAATGGTTAAGGTTTTAAATCTAACATGACTTGTCATAGTCTTGAAGAAAAAAATATAAATTATTAGTAACAACCTATATTTAAAAGAGAATTTTTTTAATAAATATGATAAGAGTTGTTAGTTAAAAGGCTTACGCGCGGAACAAGAATTGAGTGTCCAATCTGTATGGACTCACCGATGACGCTAAACTCAAGACACTTGAACGTCTCACACTTTCTTCACAGTTAGATGAATGTCACTTGGTTATAATCCTTTGTTTTCAAATAAATTCAGTATTTAAATACATATTAATAAAATAGATAAATCATATATATTAAAAATATTCATTAAAGTTCATCTTTGATTCTGATAACAACTATAATTTAATCTATATTTATTATCCAAATTTATTAAAATATTAATAAATAAAAAGAGATAACTTTATCCTTATAATGGATATACTAAAGGTCGAATTTCACAAAATTATCAATTTTAAGAAAAAAATAATCTAAATAATTTAAAATAAAATTTTAAAATATTCAAATATATTAAAAATAAATTATAGATAATGAAGGAAAAAATTACATGTGTCAATATTTGAAGATAAATGTCAACCACTTCACAATAAAACATTGCGGATGGTTAAAAGTTTGACTCATATTCAAAATATTATTGAAGATTTAGTGTATGTGTGTAATGGTTTATCCATATTATAAAAATAAAATAAAAAATCTATTTTTATAGGATTCAACCTTAAATTACTATTATTTTTTGTTTTAAAAAACTTTGTCAAATTAGAGACTTTTTTTATTATGAAAATTTTTGAAGCACATGTTTTATCAAAAACAACTCAAAGTCAAAGAACATATATACAGATGAGAAAAGATAATTTATGTATGTCTCTAAATTATTGTTCTTTAAGGATGTTGAATTACAATTGTTTGACTTTGATCATCATCCCAATAGCTGTTTGTTTATAGAGATATTGTACATCTTTTACTGTTTATGATGATTGTAGTCATCGGATTATTATCCGATGGCTACTGTGGATGTCCATAAATTACTTATAATAATAATAATAATAATAATAATAATAATTATTATTATTATTATTATTATTATTATTATTATTATTAAATTGTTAGAAAAGGTGATTGTTAAAATACTTTATTTGGAATTGAGTAATTGAAAGAATTTTATTATATAGTTTTTTTCTTTTAATGTTACTTTGTTATTGTTGGTATAATCATTTTTCTTTGTGTAGTTTATTTCTTCAGTTTGGTCCTTTATTATTATTTTTGTTTTTTTTTGTTTTTTAGTTATTTCTGTGTTTAATTTATCTGATGCAGTCCTAGTGGACATTGTGTGTGTGTGTTTTTTTATGTTTTGTAAAGCGGTTATTCAATATATATATATATATATATATATATATATATATATTATGTGTGATTTTGTGAAATTTAGATAAAATTCTCTTGTATATATTTATTTTTAGTTGTATTCAACAACTAACATTGAATTAAAATGGAAATATGTCTTGACTCATATGGGGAGATCGAGGATGATGAATAAAGTGGATAAACCACTGATTTATTAATCGAGGATTATTACTATTCTGTGTTACTGCATATGAGGTGAATAAGTTGTTTATATATATATATATATATATATATATATATATAAAATTAGAACTTCTCCACCTTTATCTGGTTGCTTGTTTGTTTGCTTGGCTGTGAACAATCCACACTATCTAATATTTTAGGGTTTTTTAATGGTGGTGGTTTTTTTTTTAAAAAAAACAAAAAAGCTAGCATGGTTTTTTTTTTAATTATTATTTTGTAAAAATAACAAACCTCTATGGCTCTATCAAAGTGCTGAGCAGGGTGACAATGCCATTAGAAAGTAAAATTCTCATTCACGTAAAGAGGATTACCCACATGTTTTCCATGTGGGCCTTGTGTTGAGTCAATCATTCATTGGGCCTGGACCCAAATCACGTGAGTTTTAAAGACAACCGGAAAGAATTTTTATGGGTCGTCCTTTCAGAGGGAATCTTCAAAAACGAGATTGAACCAAAAATAATTTTCCCAAGTAATAATTTTATTTTCCCTCTCAGGAAGTTAATAACCTGTGCAAAAGAAAAAAATAAAAAAAACGCATTAATCATCACAAACCCAAAGAAAAATCCAGGAAGAAACTTTGCATTAAATTGGCTAACTAACTCTTGGTTTGATTCTCAAGGTCAGCCAGTTGCATTGTCTTATGCTGAAGAATGCATGAGTCTGATGCACTAGACCCCTGCTTTTCATGAGAAGAAGTAGAAGTAGCAGTAGCACTGCAGGTTGTGGTGCTAACCTTCCAGTACCTACCATGCTCATCATACCCTTCACCATCTGAAACTGAGACAGAGACATGCCTCCAGTTCAACCAGATCCTGATCATTATGTAAAGCAGCACCAGTATAACCAGTGTTGAGGTGAGGACAATGGCTACTATTATGCCAGCAACCATACCATTTGATAACCTCTGCCCTGAAGCAGGAGGTGCAAAGCATAGTGCCATTGGTGATCCACAAAGGTCATTACCAGAGAAAGAGTCAACTGGGAAAACTGATAGAGAATGTGGGATCTCGCCATAGAGGAAATTATGGGACAGGTTGAGTCTGTGGAGACTTGTGAGAAGTCCCAGAAAGGATGGTATTCTTCCCTGGAGTTGATTAAAAGAAAGATTGAGTCTCTCTAACTTGACAAGGTTGGCAATAGAGGCAGGTATTTCACCAGACAAATGGTTCTGACTCAGGTCCAATATCACTTGTAGATCAGACAACAGTCCAAGATCTGGAGGTATTGGTCCTGTTAACAGGTTTTGGGAGAGTCTCAGTTCATAGAGACTTGTACAATGTTGAATGGAGGAAGGTATGGGACCGGAGAGGTTGTTATTCTGGAGATTGACAACATTGAGGCTGGTGAGATTTCCAATCTCTGGTGGGATGACGCCAGTGAGCTGGTTGTCACTGAGGGAGAGTTTGATCAAGCTTGAGCAACCCCCAAGCTCAGCAGGCACACTGCCGGAGAAGTTATTGAAGGATAGGTCGAGTTCTCCGAGCGAGCTCAGGCTTCCTAGCCAAGAAGGAAGCGTACCAGAGAACATGTTTTCTTTGAGAATGAGATGAGACAGTTGCTTACAGTTGGAGAGTTCTGGCGGGACAAGTCCGTTAAGTTGGTTGAATGATAAGTCAAGGAAACCAAGCTCGTGAAGCTGGCCGAGTTCAGAGGGAATCACACCGCTGAGAAAGTTTTGGCCGAGCCGAAGTCGAAGCAGCTGTTTGGAGTCACCGAGCATGGATGGAATTTGGCCGGAGAAGTGGTTGTTGGTGAGGTCCAGCTTGATGAGAGAACTTGAACCCAAGAGAGGAGAGATGCTTCCGGTGAACCTATTATTAGAGAAATTTATGATGGTGAGATTCTGCAAAGAGGACAGAGACTCCGGCAGAGGACCTTCAAGAGAGTTGTTGTACAAGGTGACAAGACTCAGTCGCGAGAGGGAACCCATGGTCTCCGGCAGTGTCCCGGAGAGAAGGTTATCAGCCAATGCTAGCTTCTCCAGGCTCATGCAGTGGCCAAGGCTTGGTGGAATGAAGCCTGAAAGATCATTCTGTCTTAGTTGCAGAACTACCAAGTTCTGCAGCTGCCCGATGTTATCTGGAATGCTGCCTGTGAACTGGTTACCGAACAAGTCCAGCTCTTGCAAGTTGGAACAATTGGTGAGCTCTGGTGGGATGATCCCTGACATCTGGTTCTCGTAGAGAAAAAAGAGAGTGAGCTTCTTAAGTTTACCAATCTCTGCCGGGATTTCACCCACAAGATCATTGTGGAAGAGCGCGAGCATCTCCAGGTTGGTGAGGTTGCCTATTTGGGGTGGCAACGTGCCGGTCAGGCTGTTGTTGTGGAGGATAAGATTGGTGAGTTTGGTGAGACGGTCTATGCCGGCAGGGATCATTCCACTTAAACTGTTGTTTGAGAGGTCAAGTGACTGGAGTGAAATGCAGTCGAGCAAGACTTCGATGGAGCCGGTGAGGTTGTTCCCAGCTAGGAACAGGTTCTGAAGATTCCAGTGAGTATTGTTATCAGGAGCAGCTGGGCATAGATCAGTTGGGATTTCACCATCTAAGTAGTTGTCTGTGAGCACGAGATACTGGAGTTCCTTCAAATGGGTGGTGGAGAGAGTAATGGTCCCAGTGAGGTTGTTCTGAGACAAGTCCAGTTTCTGCAACCGAGTCAATAGGTTCAGCTCAAAAGGGATGGTGCCACTGAGTTCATTGTTGAGCAGGTTGAGATAAGTCAGGCCTGAGAGCTTCCCCAGTTCGCTGGGTATCACTCCGGAGAGCTTATTGTTGGCCAGGTTCAGAGCCTGAAGTTCCACCAGTGTCCCAATACCTGAAGGAATCTCTCCTTGGAGCTTGTTATCAGCTGCAGAGAAAATTTGAAGACTCCTGCAGCCAATGATCTCTTCAGGTATTTTTCCACTGACACTATTGTTTTGCAGGATGAGTGATTGCAGGTGCATCAGATTGCCCAGTTCATTGGGAATGCTCCCGTTTAACTGGCAGGATGCCAGGCCAAGAATCTCCATCTCGCTGCAGTTCCCAAGCTGTGGAGGGATCTCCCCTGACAGCATGTTATTTCCTATTCTGAGAACCTTGAGCTGGTTTAGGAGACCAAGCTGTGGAGGTATACCTCCCCAGAGAGAGTTGGAGTAGAGAAGCAACACACTGAGGTTTTTCAGCATCCCAAGCTCAAGAGGAATAAGACCCGATAATGAATTTGAAGATAAATCAAGAACTTGGAGAGACACTAGGCTTCCAATCTCTGATGAAATGGAGCCAGAAAGACCAGAACTAGATAAGTTCAATTCCAAGACATCAGTCTGAGACATTGAACATGCAATTCCATTCCAGTTACAGAGACCAGTAGTACTACTCCCTTGAGATGACCAGCTACTGAGAACACCCCTTGGGTCTACTAAGTCTGATTTTATGAGCATAAGTGACTGGTAGTTTGAAGATAAATCTCCAAGTGCAGTAATTGTAAATACTGATAAAACTAGCATCATCATCATCATCATCATCTTCTTCATCATCAAGTAGCTAAGAATACTACTCATTGCAGTTAGATAGTTGAGAACAGAGAGAGAAACAGAGAAACAAGTTACTTTTGGACTTACTGCATCTGCTCATTCCTGCTCTTACGATGAAGTTCTTTTGAAGGTGGAGGAGAAGCATGAGCCGCCATGGAAGTGGAATGGATAAGAAGCTACTGATACACCATGCACTTGAATTTGACCGGTTGCTGAGAACTTCTTAGGTGTTTGTAAAGTTTTCTTGGAAGCAACTCCCTCCCTGATAAAGATAATTAGAAAGGCTTAAAGCAGTTGGAAAGTGATTGATCTTTGAGGGAATGATTTTATGGGATCTGAAGCTCCGCTCCTCTACTCCTATTATTTATTTATTTATTTAATTTTTGGTGACATGGAAAGTGCTTCATTACAACCAGAAGCCCCATCGACAAGACAATTTCTTTGGTCATTTCTTTTCTTTTCTTTTCTTGTTTTTTTTTCACCAATGGATTTTTGAGCAGCATGATTGTGTGGTAGGATGGTGAACTAAAGCATGCTCAAAAAGATAGAAAGGTTAGGAGAGTCCCCACTTGCAGCCATTGGTAGTAGATGAAAGAAACTCAAGTTGTGGACCTTTTACATGCTGATTTTTTGTGTATGTATTATTTTAATACGTCTCTTTTCATTCTGTTGATATGGTTTTGGAATGATTAGTTGAAATTATTTGGGTGAACATTAATTATATATCATGTGATGTTCAAACAATAATGGATTGGAAGATTAATTATAGAGATTTATAGGACAATGGTCTAATATTTTCAGCTTGACCTCTAATTTAAAATTAGGCGAGTTGGTATGAATTTTAGCTAGAGATTGCATGGGATTGAGCCAAGGATTGACCTCTCCTCCATTTTCAACCTAAATCCACCTAATACAATTTAAGAAAAGGAAGAGAACAAAAATGGCAAAACCACCACACGCATCCCCAACTATTTTACAACCTGCTCTGCCACCAAGCAATATGTCATCAATGAATGTGAACCATTACATTGTTTTCTCCCGCCTTCCCCGTTTTCTATTGTCATCTTTCCTTTTGTTTTTATTCTTATAATTACCTGCCAATCAACAACAGATGGAAACTATATGGTTAATCATTCATATACATGTAATAATGCATTATTTAATGAACCACTTCATTGACAGACAAATAATAATCCATGACAACAGATCACTTCCGTATGGAATTTTGCTTTGGCGTGACCGAGACGGCGAGAAGGCCAGCCACGTGTCAATACAGATAACGGAATACCACCTGCTCTTGACCTACAAACATGTTAGGTGTACATCTTGTTATACTAAAATGGGATGCAAGCTATGCACATTATATCAACTCTTGAGAGTAATGACCACATACAAAGAAGATGCAATAATGGTGATTGATGATCACAAAGTTTATTTAAAGACAAAAGCATCTTCTTTATCACAGTATTTTCACATTGAAAACAGATGATTAATTAGCAATTAGCACAAGAAAATTTAGAGATAATTATAAACCAAACACTCGTTGACATGTTGAATGAATGAACCTTGAATTTGGAAATTTGGCACTTGTAAAGGAATATGAAATATGAATACTAAAAATCAACCAAGAGTTGGGGAGATGACTATGAGATCACTTCCTATACTGTTTGGTTGTTGAGATGTGATCAACTTATGCCTTGTGGGTAGGTGAATGACTGCGGAGAGTTCTGATAATCTACGAACTTTTCGACAAAATTTGCCATGACAATGCCATCCACTACACAAAAAGCCTGACATAATTGAATCACAAACAATAACCACTTCTACAAGGGGAGATGTTTTTCACTTCCTATGACGTGGAGGAATTTTTCAGCTTCCTTAAACTTTCCACATTGGCGAAGACTTTTAATCAATGACTCACACGCCATGGGATCAAGATGAATGCCACGGTGCCGCTGTTCATAATACAATTTTGTAACTTCATGGACATTTCCTGCATCTCCGAACCCTTTCATAAGTATCATATACGTGACTTGATTAGCTTTGAATCCTTTGTCTAAGAGAACAGTCAAGATGTCATTAGCCTTCTCCACCTTTCCACATTCACAGAGTTTGCCAATCATCTGATTGCAAGCATCAGAATCAGGCACAAAACCATGTTTAATCATTTTTTCATAAAACGCCATGCATTCATCTAGTCTTCGTGACATAGAACACCCTTCAATCATATAACTGTAAGTCTTCTGGTATGGTTTAAAACCAGAGAGCTGCATCTCTTGCATCAATCTTATAGCCTCTTCAATCCTTCCTGACTTACAATGAGCACCAATGAAGCAGGTATAAACAAAGGCATTAGAACCACAACCTCTTTTAAGCATTTCATCAAACATCTCATAGGCATTATCCAACTCCCCTCTCTCACAACGAGTGGAGATGATCAACGAATACACAACACTATCAACAATCATGTCTTTCTGTAACAACCTCTTCAGCAACACAATCCCATGATCAACATTAAAGTTGTCTTTTTTAGCAATCATAAACCACAGGCCGGAGTTTACAATCACTGCCGGAGCACATCGCTTGCCATTAATCTTATCCAGAACACTAATTATATTCTGCAATGATCCCTGTTTACACATAACATTTGTCATGGTTTCAATGGAGTTACGGTCGGGGTAAACTCTTCTGTGAAGCATATACTCATACACCTTCCAGGCAAGATCATAGCGATTGGATTTTTGAGCCACGCGCAGCAAAGCATTGAAGCTTGTTAAGCTTATTGAAAAGCCACGGTCCATGAGGTGAGAGCAAGCATCAAAGGCATGGTCGAGCATCCTCATCTTCGCGTACGTCTGCACCAGAATGTCGAACACTCGAGGGCCGGAAGGGGTTGCTTCGTAAGTAGACAAAAGGGCGTCAAGGAGACAAGATTCCGGTTGGGAAGTCTTGGTTATAGCCGACTCGAGCAACGCGCCGGCATCGATGAAAAGGCCTGAGCGGACGAGGATGTGGATGGCGATGGAGTAGGAGCGAAGGGAGTGGTGGAAAGATGAGTGTTGGGTTGAGGACCAGTGGAAGAAGAGTAAGGCTTTCTTAGCGTCGCTGGGTTCTTTCAGATCGAGGAGCACTTGTTCGACGAGGGAGTTGGTGAGAGTTATGGAGCCGAAGCGGGCGGTAAGGGCGTCCCATTTGCCGCCGTTGATCAAGAGACCGGTGATATCCGAAGAAGAAGAAGCAGTGGGTGGTGTTGGTTTAGTGTGGATAGATTTGGGAAGGATGAGGAGAGGTCTACGGAGACGAAGTATCATGCTTCCAGGGAAAGTAACTCATAATTCATGAGTCGTCGTGACTCGCTTCACTCGTAAGGTGTGCTTTGATATCTATGTTTAGCTGCTTACAAGGATATTGCCAAAAAAAAAAAAAAAAAAAAAAAATTAATATGAAAATGTGGATATATATATGTATATATACAAAGGATTAGAGAAACACAAACATGTATACAGTGTCAGCCACTGTTATGATCAATTCAGATCAACGAATTGTGCATTCCAACCTACACTGTGTAGCAAGAAAAAATAATTTGCAGTTGTTGAATTTGAATTTAATAACTGAGAAATGAACATCCGTTGAAGATGTGCCCTATATAAACACGCAATAAATTGTCTACGAATGTTCTCTCAGAGACAAGTGTAAATAAAATAAATAAATATAATCATGATTGATCAGTTGAGATAAAAATATTTTTTTTATCTCATCTTACATTATTGATAGCACTATTTATTACTGTTTACAGGAATGGATGATTTGAAGCCACTAGATTTAAATTTAGCTGATTAATAAATAAGTTATTTATGAAAGTTGATAAATGATCCGGTACATTTGCTCAATCTCTCAACTCAATCTATGGTCCTTGTTGCATCTCTCTCTCCCATTGGACCGCCGAGTTTGGATCTCACGCGGTGACCGCCGGCAATTATAATTGGATCAGGATCTCCAACCTCCCTCTTCACTGCTGGAACTGGGACTCTATAGTCGATATACTCCGGCCGATCGGCGATTTAATTTACGTCCAGAAGAAGGAACACGTGACGTTGGAGCATCTGCGAACTCTCGTCAGACTTAAACCATCGATCTCTTTCCCGTTGGAGATCATGGTGGACGTTGGCATCAGAAGCTTCTTAGTTAAGCTCGAAGACGATGGCGCCCACATTCTCCGATCCAAGATAATTCAAGGCCAGTCGACTCACCCCCCGACCCATCTTCGCTCAGCACCGCCACCCAACAACGTTGTTTATGCCCCTAAATCCGATAAGGGCAAAGCTCCCATCGTACTCCCCCCGTCGATATTCCCCAAGCAAGGCCGTTGAGCTTTGCTCCAGCCTTGGCCAATCGACAGGGAACATTGCTTGCGGATCTCAGGGAGAAATTTCCCCCCTCCCGATGACCGGTTGGCCACCGGAATTCCCGAGATCCCGTCGGTCCCTCGTGAACAAGCCGAGGGACACGATTCACTGTCGCCATGCAGTGGAGACGTGATGGAGAGGCCAACAACGGCCGTCCAAATGCCTCGTGATGAGATCTCTATCATCCGGTTTGGAACTTTGCATTCGTCTCAACCGCATCGTGATATGCTTTCCCGGAAATCCTGTAAAACCCGTGAGCATCATTCCTTAGATGCTGAGACGCCTCGAGATGATATCTCCGCAGAGAAGCATCCTCATCGTGATCAGTCCTCTGATCAAGATCCCTCCCCACCATCTGATGAGATACCTCGAGATTCGATCACTCCTGATCTCAACACACTTCCACCTTTAAAGATGGCTTTGCCTCGTGATAAGCACACTGCTAATCATTCAGTTGATGCAGTCTTTATTCATCAAGATAAGCTACATTCTAATTTAATTAAATCCACAATTGTTAAGGCATCTCTGCCTAGTGAAACTCACAATACACTCCCTATTATAGATCTTGGACAGGGATCTTCACTGGGCTCCAAATTGCAGGAAAGTATTCCTATTCACCTGCAAGATCTCCCTCTAACCTTGCCTATCCCTGATGACTATAAATGGATTTTCATTTATGGAGGTTGGACCCCGGTACCAAGTATTAATTCAGGAAAATTCTATGAACACGATCCCACACCCCTGAACTCACCAATGGAGATTCCCTCTGATGAGGAGCTCCTTGACTGGGGAGATGATGAGAATATTCTTGATCATGACATGGATGATGAGGATCTACTTCCTAATGAAAACTGCATCGAACAGGAAGACAGTGATCTCCAAAATGTCCCTGTACCAGATATCACAAGTACCAAGGAAGATGCTCCAAAACATCCTCACCCAGACTCTAAACAACTCAGAAGAAGTGACAGACCCAAGAAACCATCAGGACGATGGAATGAAGAAGCTGGGTTCGTACCTCTCCCTCCCCGATCTTCCAAGAAAAAAATCCCAGAAGATCCACGAGAAGGTACGCCCTCCCTTCTTAATTCGAGTTTTTCTTCTTGGGCTCGATGCTCAAATTCTTAATTACAGTAACTCTTGTGGCATTAAATTCCTAGGCTCCCCTAGTCATAAAAACAAATGCCTAGACAAAATTAGATTTCTCGAAGACGATAGGAACACCAAATCCCCGGTATCCCTTGGGTCCCACTCGAGACCTACTTAGACATTATCTGTCGTTATGATTATTTTAAATTGGAATGTCAGAGGTCTAGGCAGACCCTCTAAATGCCACTAAGTGAAAGAAGTTATTTTAAATTCCATAGCAGACATTATTTGCTTCCAAGAATCTAAACTCCAAAATATTCATAGTTCTCTCTGGAGATTAATTGGAGGTAAACGTATCGACTCTTTTGAATTCATCCCGGCCCAAGGTACTGCAGGAGGAATTATCCTCGCCTAGAATAGCTCGCTTCTTATTGGTAACCTATTTCATAAGGGATCCTTTTCTATTACCATCAGATTCACAAATTGTTCCGATAACTCCACCTGGACCTGCTCTAGCGCCTATGGGCCTAACTCCCGAACCATTAGATCAAATTTCTGGAATGAACTCCGAACTTTAAGAAACCTCATTTCAACTCCCTGGATCGTCTTTGGCGACTTCAATACGGTCTTTTCCTTTGAAGACAAAAATAACGGCATCTCTAATCCTAGAGATATCATCACATCCCAGAACCTCCTAAGTGAGCTTGGTCTCATCGATCCCCCTATTAATGGGAGAAAATTCACGTGGACTAACGGACAATCTAATCCTATTTGGGTCCGCCTCGACAAATTCCTTTATTCTCACGATTGGGATTCCTTATATCCCAGATCTACCCAATTTGATCTCCCCAGATTTGGCTCAGATCATTCACCCATCTGCCTCAACTTTGGAACACACTTTAAGCGATCCCGACTCTTCAAATTTGAAAAATTCTGGTATACCAATCCTGATATCACAAGTCTTGTTCAAGATTGGTGGTCAGAACTTAATCCTGTTGGCTGCGGAGCGTTTATCTTATCCAAAAAACTTGCTCATCTAAAATCCAATCTCCGCACCTGGTCCAAAAACATCTTTTGCGCTTCCAAGATTCTAAAATGTAGTCTCCTGTCTGAATTACATTCCATTGACATTATCGGAGAAGCCAGACCATTATCTAAGGATGAGTCTAACCGTCTTTCTCAAATTTGATCTGAACTCTACACCATTTTGAATCAGGAAGAAATTTACTGGAAGCAACGCTCTAGAATTACTTGGCTTAGAGAAGGGGACTCTAACACAAAATTCTTTCACCACATCGCTAACGGAAGGAGAAATAGAAACCTTATCCCTCGCATTCTTCAGGAGGATCATTGGATAACTGGCAATGAGCATATCGGTAGAATCTTCACAAATCACTACCGCTCAGCCTTTGGCACATCGTTACCAAACAGATTCCTCTTTGACTGGAAATTCCTTTTTAATCATAAGGAAAGAATTGATCTCTCACAGCTTGAAATTTCTTTCACTCCTGAAGAAATTAAACTTGCAGTTTTTGGCCTCAACCCCCGACAAATCACCAGGTCCGGATGGCTTTCCCATGTTCTTTTTTCAAAAACACTGGACCATACTCCAACCCTCAATTGTCAAACTTTGCGAAGACTTCTATGAGGGTACCATTAATCTTAAGCGTATTAACTGGATTCATATCACTCTTATTGCTAAAAATAATACGCATGCCATTGCTGCGGATTACCGTCCCATCAGCCTTATCAATTCCACCTGTAAAATCATCTCCAAAATACTTGCTAATCGTCTTAGCACAGTAATCAGTTTATTAGTTGACGATACACAATCTGGTTTCATCAAGGGCAGATGTATTGCGGACAATATTGTTGGCGCTCAAGAAGTCATATTCAATCTTCAAAAAAGAAAACGCCTTGGTCACATTTTTAAAGTTGATTTTGCAAAAACTTTTGACTTAGTAGACTGGAACTTCCTACTTGATATTCTTGCTGCAAGAGGCTTTGGACCTAAATGGCTCTCTTGGGTCAACTCCATTCTTAGCACTGCAAAGGCTCAATTCATTATCAATGGAACTACCCAGGGTTACATTCGTTGTAAAAGAGGTCTAAGGCAAGGTGATCCCCTTTCTCCTTTACTCTTTGCCCTGGTCACTGATGTTTTAAGCGCTATGTTCTTCCATGCGCTCAAATCCAAAGTCTTGATTGGGGTTCCTCTGAATCATGCTGATAGCATTTGTCACTTCCAATATGCTGATGACCTCCTAATCTTTTCTACTTGAGAACATGAAGACCTAAAAATCATCAAACTTATATTGTATCTTTATGAGGGGTCTTATGGCTTGACAATTAATTACTCTAAAAGCTGCCTCTTTTCCTCTAACTACGGCTTCCAACCCCATCACTCCTCTGCTAGAATCCTTAATTGTTCCCGTAGCAGCCTCCCAATCACTTACTTAGGTATTCCTCTCTCTGGTCGACGACCTAGACGGAATGACTGGGCTATTATCACTGGCATGGTACGCTCGAGGCTTACTTCCTGGAAAACAAACTATTTATCGCTTGGTGGACGTCTAACTCTTGCAAACTCTGTCCTCTCCTCTATGTCTGTGTACTGGATGTCGGTTTTCAAGTTTCCCGCATGGGTGATCAAGGAAATTGACAAAATTCGGAGAGATTTTCTCTGGAGAGGCCCTGACTTGGGTCCAAAAGGAATCAGATTAATTGCCTGGAATAGGATTACAAGACCACGAGATATGGGTGGTTGGGGTATACTTAACATTCAGACCTTCAACAATGCTTTACTTGGAAAATGGTGGTGGAAACTTTCTAGCAACCCAAATTGTGGTTGGGCCAAAATTATTCATGCCAATTACTCTTTTAGAGATATAAACGGAATCCTTTTCCATAACCCACCTAGAAATAAATCTTTTTTCTGGGCGGGTGTGACTTCTACTCTTCCCTCCTTCCGATCTTGTATTCCTAAAAAGATCAATAGTGGCTCCAATACCTATCTTTGGTTTGACCACTGGCATGCAGGAATCCTACTAAGAGACCACTGGCCTGACCTTTTCAATGATTGTAAAGCTCCTTGGATAACAATCAGGCAATTCTCACAATTTATTAATAACACAGATCACATATTTCATACGGCCACGCAAGACAAGCTATCTCCCCTTCTTGATATTATCCCTGAATGTTCTCACACACAGAATGACTCTCTTAATTGGACCATTGAAAAAAGTGGCACTTTCACAGTTAAATCCTTCTATAAATATCTTATTGATGGTGGAACCCGCAGCCCACTGTACCCCCTTTTTTTGGAAAAGTCGTAACCCTAGCAAAAATCACTTTGTTATGTTGGTTAGCTGGAGAAGACAAGATCCTCACTCTCTCTAGCTTATTCAAGAAAGGTTGTAATATTCAAAATTCCACTGACACATGTGTCCTCTGTCACAACGGTTCCGAGAACATTCAACATCTTTTCATCGATTGTGAATTCTCCAAACGCATCTGGGCATTCTTTACTCAATCCTTAGATTCATCTTCTCTCCCACAAACCATCCCGCTCTTATGGACCTCCTGGATTCTGTCCCTTGCACCTCGACTCCGACCACTCTGGGACCTCATTTCTCGTGCAATTTTATGGAATATTTGGCTTGAAAGGAACTCTCGTATCTTTCAACAGACTGTTTTACCACAATTAAACATAATTTTTAAAATTGCTAATATGCTTCTTTCATGGTTCCCAACAGCTGCGGATAGACATCAACAAACACTCAATGAAGCATCACAGAAAATCAAGCGCTCCCTTGACTTCCTCAGCGCAAGCGCATCAAATCCTCCTTGCAAACTCGATCACGACACCCCATAGGAGTTGCTGCACCACCAGATCTTCTGGCCAGGCCTGAAAATGCCAGACGGTGTCTTCCGCCTGAACATGCTTTTACCTCCTTTTATTTTCATTTCTCTGTTTTATTGTACTTTTCTCCTTCACTGTGAGAAATTTTTATCCTGATCTTTTTTTTCTTTCTCGATAAATCGATGGTTTATCCACTTTTCATCAAAAAGTAAGTGACAAAAAGATTTGTCAAGGAATCGGATTCCATCTCAAATTTTGAGATGAGTTTCATGCATTCACATTAATTCTTCTCTTAAATATGCTTTCAGGATGGCGAAATCGCTATGCATTTGGGTTTGCTTCACAGTTCACATCTGCCATAAAAATTAATTGAGTTATTTTCTTCAAAAATGATTATTTTCTGGCTGGTTGCTAGTTTAGATGGAATAGACAGACATACTACTTTATTTGTTTATTCATTTAAATAGATGGATGCTTTTGAGTTAAGAGATACATCCTACATACACAAACAACATACATCTTTGAAATTTAACTATCAATTAGAAGGTGAGCTCTTAACAACAGTCACAGGACACATAGCATGATGGACCACATAGCTGCTCACACTCCCCAGTAAAGCCCTGCAAACCAGATTAATAACCATCATCTCTCATTCATGCTTAATAATACAAATATTATTAACTATAATTAACTCATACTGTGAGTCAGTAAGTCACCTCTTAACTTTGCCAAGACCCCTGCTCCCAATCACCAGACACTGAAGTGGAACTTTCTCACCAGCTTCACATATCTTCACCCCAGCATCACCCCAGTATATCTTAACCACTACTTCAATCTACAAACATTTATATAAGAATCACATGATAATTTTAATCTTAACATGAATACTAATCCTCTATGTATATATATATATATATATATATATATATATATATATGATTCCATTACCCCCTTCTGCTTTGCTAGTTGATGGAGGATGTTTATGGTGGCAGAGTCAGGCTTAACACCATATCTCTTTGTTATGCCAGGGTCATCAAACTCATTCAAAGGAATGAAGGCTAATCAACAACATAAAAAGAGTTTTGTATTGTAAAAAGCCAGTAACTAAAGAAGAGAAACAATAAGATTTGATGCAAAGTAATTAATTAAGGAAGTGCTAATTAATTACGAGAGCCAGTGGACTCCCAGAGATGCACAGCCCCCTGTTCCTTCTGGAAACAGACTTCACTGTGGATGATAACAAGCTTGTCTCCAGCCCTGAGAAGATGGTCTGATGCCCACATAAGGGCTGCTTGGCTGCCCTCTGAGAAGTCCACAGCCACCCCTACATTCCTCTCGGTACTCAACGCCATTAGGACACTCTCAGTGTGTACTTGTCTTTTGTGTTTTTGTTCTATGTTAATATGTATGCATATATATATATATATATATATATATATAGAAGATTGAATGGGTATCCAAGTGAGGTTTATTCTCATGACTTTGTTGCTTTGATTCTTGTAATTTATTGGTTCTTGAATTGAAAAGATGAGATACCATTTATTTACTTTATTCATCTCTATCTTGTTGTTGTTGTTCTTCTTCTTCTTCCAATCTATTTTGTTGTAGGAAGAGATATTGACATATGTATAAGAAAATAAGTTTGCAAAGCTCAAGGGAATGTGATTCATTTTTTATTCACTTTGGATGAATTTTCATGATGATGGTGATGTGCATTAGCTGAGTTTCTTAGATCATAATTGCAATTCTATA
Organism: Dioscorea cayenensis subsp. rotundata; assembly: GCF_009730915.1. Lineage (NCBI taxonomy): Eukaryota > Viridiplantae > Streptophyta > Magnoliopsida > Dioscoreales > Dioscoreaceae > Dioscorea > Dioscorea cayenensis. Next base: position 25,322,794 of record NC_052475.1, read on the forward strand.
ATCAAATGGGACGTATGAACGGCCAAAATGATCATCAAAGCCCTCCTTTATTCTTTTCATTTCCTTTGTTATTCTATCAATCAAATCAAGTGGGAGAACAATATTTAAATTATCTTTTAAAGTGAATTCTTAGTATTTTATTTGAGAACACTTTTATAATATTTTAATAATTTAATTGAGGAAATTCATTTCCTTATCAATTTTCTCCCTATTATATTTGCCGTTCTATTTGTTGGCTTTCGTTTCCACCCAGTAGTCTCTTCGTACTTCTGTTATGTTTTAATAAATTCAAGATTTTTTTTATTTTTTGTGCACTAAGTGACAAGTATCCCCTTTAAAGTTAAGAGTCAGAAATATACAATAATATAAAGTGCACGCCATAAGCTTAACAATATGTAGGTTTTAATCCCATGTCTTTATGCAAGAAACCTAATGCCGTTGATAATTCAAGATTTATCTTTTTTTAAAAAAAAAAAATAATTATTTTATCAGTGGTCTATTTAGTTAGTATAGAGGAAAAAAATCTTGGCCAACTACTGTGGCCGGCAAAATATCTTCAGGTCATCCCTGAGAAATCTTCTACTTCTCCCACTGCAAACCATAACAAAGTAATACAAAATCATGGAATTCCTGACAAACAGTTGCAGTATAACCACTTATATGCATCCCTTTATAATAACAAGAGTTCCAGAAATACATCACCCGCTCCGATTGACAAGCAAAACAAAAACACTGTGAGTCTCACCTGAATTTCCTTTATTAACAACATGTGAGTTACTTCAATACTTATTTGATTTACTGGTGCAAGCTCAAGCCAAACATCTAGAGGAAGTATAAGATGCAATGGGATGAGAGAACAAAAAGCAGGACCCATGGATTATTATGAATTGCTTGGAGTTTCATTAGATTCTACTGCACAGGAGATCAAGGAGGCTTACAGAAAATTGCAAAAGAAACACCACCCTGATATTGCTGGCCAAAAAGTTGTTCATTCTCATTCTTACATCTAAAAAGCACTCTTTTTATTTTTTGTTAATTCAGTAAAATAGTTTGGTTATTGTTATTATTATTGAATTTTTTAGGGTCATGAATACACTCTTCTGCTTAATGAGGCTTACCATGTGTTGATAAGAGAAGAGCAGCAGGGAAGAAGATGTATGGTTTCAAATAACAAGAGGAGAGGTGGCTTTGCAAGTGATTTCTCTGGTTCAGGTTATAGTTCATGGAATGGTCCATTGAGGTCACAAGCTCTCTTTGTAGATGAAAATAAATGCATAGGTGAATCTCAAGATGAACCAAAAAGAACAGTTAAAGTATAAGAAAGAAAGAAAGGACTTTTTGATGGAGTATGGGTTGTATTTGGGTTGCAGGTTGCCGGGAATGCGTGCATTGTGCCAACAAGACATTTGTGATGGATGAGACTGGAGGTTCTGCAAGAGTTAAAGTTCAATTTGGAGATGATGATAAAAATATTAAGGTATTACATGATAGATAAGCAAAATATAGAACCATGCTTGTATGATTTAGTAAGGTTGAAGGAGGTATTGTTGGATGGCAGGTATCAGTTGATGCATGTCCAGTGAACTGCATCCATTGGGTGGACAGTGGAGAGCTGCCATTGCTGGAGTTTTTAATCAGGCCACAGCCAAAGGAGTCTTATGGTGTTTATGGAGGTGGGTGGGAGAGGCCTGGAGATGTTTTCAGTGCTGCCAAACGACTCAAAAAGCATTTGGAAAGAGAGGAAAACCAGTGCACCCATGGACATTCATACTATGGTAACACAAATTTGTTCTGTATGGCCTGGCTAACAAGTCAGCTTGATCTACTTAAAAAATTATGATATTTTTTTTTATTTGGCAGAAGAAGGTGATGATGCTGCAGAAGAGGAGACACCAGCTCAAGTCAAAGCAAGACAAGAGGCTAGCATGAAGTTAAGGTTGGAAAAATACTTTGGAATATGGGGTTGGTTGGGAGAAGTTTTTATCTCAAAGTGAAGTAGAGAGAAAGTTATATGTTTCTTTATATTAAAAAAAAAAAAAATGTTTAGAAGAAACTAAACTCTTTTTTAAAAGGTTAAATTCATCAATGCTCATATTAAAGCAAACGAACACGATGAAGCATAGTGATTGTTTTAGTTGCAGCAACTAATTCTCAGTTATTACTTTATGTTAGCATATCTATCTATGTATTATTTGTTAACCAAGGGCCAAGGCTAAGTCATACAGGAAAGGCCGGTGGCAGGCGTCAAAAAATGATGTATTTCTGTAATTTCATGTGAAATTTCTGAGGCCTATTTCATGTTCTGCTCCAGTTTAAAGCTGAGAACTTTGGCTGATGTTTTTCAGCAGAAAATCACATCAATTTCAGAGGCTTGTAAGTAATTTCAGACAGAATCCAGATAACTTTCAGCTCCTCATGAGTTAGGTTAGCCTTGAGGTTTTCTACTCTGCTTGTTTAATCTGAGCTTTCTTTTTTCTTTGCTCGCCCAAAGAGATCTTACTCTCTGTATTTAGTTTTCTTTGTTTGGTCTTGATTCATGTGTGAAACGGACACAAGCGGGGTATGGGCTTTGATATTGCAGGGTTTGGGTCAGATTACAAAGCCGAGCTATATCTGCTATGGATCAGTAGAACTTATATGATATGATAATGCATCTTTTGTATATTCGTGGTTGCTGCTGCAATAAATTTCCATAACAGAAACAGTTATACAAGAATTTTGCAGGAGCATATCTGTATGAATGGCCAAAATAAGGTAGTTGAGATTTCTTTGTAAAGAAATAGGTTCAGTTAACCTTTGAAGGCATCAGGAACAGTGTCTTCTGTGAAAAATTCCTCCCTCACTGTCTTTGCATCACAAAACCTCACCTAAAACAACAGGACAAACCAACATCTTTGAGTAAAACGACTTGCGGCACAGATACTGCCAATTATTTCTACTAGCAAGGCAAACCTAATGAATAACCACAAGAAACCATGTAAACCAATCCAACACAAGGATTTCTAGGAATTAATGCCATTTATAAAAATAGTTATCCAAGCAAACCAGGAAAAGAGAGATCCAACATTTAACATTAACTTTCTCTTACCAGGGAGGCATATGATTTCAACAATGGCCTAACAAGCTGCCAGAGTGGCTGAAACACAAATGGAGCATCCACAAAAAGAACTTGTCCAAGCCGCTTTGGGTAGTAATAGTAGAACACATCAATCTGAAAAAAATGAAACAGAAATTTCAAATATATTACTTATGGTTGATACACGAAAAAAGGGGCTGAGCATTAGAAAGATAGTCTGATTCCTTATTTAATCACCTAGTCATGCCAGTGCTAATAAGGACTGCCATTGCAAGTCCCATCTGCCAAGGATGACAATAGATGAAAGGTCAATGATTCAAATCCTATCTATGAGTGAATTGGGTCACTGTAAAATGATAACCATCCTGGTTTTGCCAAAGGGGGTATATAATTTTTTTTATTTTCGAGAGTATCCCTATTGGGTCAAAGGATGCTATAATCAACAGAAATTTCTACAACGTGCATTCAGAAGATCATCTATACATATGATGCAAGGACAATCAAAGTTAGCTATTCGTTTAAGGATCAGAGCACAAAATATGACATCATGAAAAATAAGTCACTGAACATAGATGGTATTCTTTTTGTTTTTTTATAATTCTTACAAAGAAAAGAGTAACTGGCAAGCAAAATAAGTTTGTCATTGTAGGAAGAGTCAATTGAAACTAAGCCTTAATTTCTCCTCTTCTAAGTGCCTTTCAGAAACATACCATATTGCAGGGGAAGAAAAAAAAAACAGAGGTATACCATCATATCCAAATCTTTAATGATATATGATGGAATAACTTATAGGTTCAACTACTTTTTCCACAGTAAAAGATACTCCTTTACCGTGGAACAGAACCATAAATAAGTGCATGTTCATCCTTCGGAGACTAGACAAATCAGAAATTAAAATATCATAAAGACTAAGGAGTGAATGGTAATCAAATACAAGTTAACGGGCAGAAATACAGTAAAAACCAAGCGCAATCGATAGAAAAAAGCAAATACACTAGAGCAAAGAACTGTAGATATTACCAGGAACTTTAAAAAAAAGAAGTCGCTGTTGTCTGTACTAAACCCTCTTAAATCAAATATTCCAAGAATATCTTCAGTTCCAGGAGAACATTTGCTCAATGCTTTCTCAATCAAGTAAACACAAAGCCGCTCATTCTCATTGGCATCCTGCTTCTGTGGTCAAAGACTTACTTTCACACCATTAAACACTGGCCCATAAAAAAACTAACCAGATAATTTAGAAGACAAAGGGTTGCAAGTTATAAATGCATTCAAGACTTCTAGCTGCCAGCTCTAAAATGAACACTTGGCATATCAATTGGGCATATCAGCCTTTGAATGCTTTTGACCACTTCTTTGCCAAATATAACCAACCAAATTAAAATAATGCCATTTATACCAAAATGATCAGTTAAAATGCACACAAAATTGCACATGGCACATACCTCTGGAAAATGCTTAGATGCCACAACAACAAGCACAGGTCTGCCATTTGACATCCAGAAAGTCATGAACATAAGCTTTCCTGGTATTATATAAGCTCTTCACAGAGTCTTCTGACAGCATTGACACACCAAAGTCCTCACGCCATTTCTAATCTAGATGTTTATGAAAACAAAAATAGATATTGGTTAAGATGATTCATTTTCTGTAAATAGAATCAATAGAAAAACAACTGCGTGTAAAATGAAATACTTCAATTCAGATCATCTGCATCTGCGGCATACTAAAAGATCAATCTTAACTCTGACTCTAGATCCACAACAAACAATTTGAAACTTTCCTAACCTTTGAACTTACTATCTAATATAAAAAGATCCTGTCAAATGAGTTTCTCAGTCAGACCAAGGTATAAAACCACATTTACATGCATGTGGATGAAACGGCATTTAATTGTTAGAGCTTGACACAAGCACAGATAAAGGTCTGCATGAATCTCAGAATAATGCATTTCTGGCATTTCAGTTCCTCAACCTCATAGCAATTTTTTGAATGTGAAATTACAGACTAAAGAGTAATGAGTAATCAGATCTCATCAACAAAAATTGATGAAAGCTCATTTTCTCCCCTTGCGAACTAACAATCATTTCCAATAAATTTGCCAATCAATTTTCATTTTCTCCATAAATATTTAAAACGACAAGAACTTGAAAGCACTGTAAAGCATGTGAAATCGACTTTCTTCAGAACAGAAGGATTAAATTAAAGAGGAAAATAAATAAATAAATTTTCGGATACAATAGCTTTAGTTAATTTTGCAACAGCCTCCTCAACAGAAAATTTTCTGTCTTTCAAAAACCAAAGGATCATATCTTCATCATCTCTTCCATTTTTGCCTATGGGCAGGCTCAGATGCTCCCTCTCAAGTATTCTTTTGACTTCTGATATGAGCTGCACGCTCAAAATAATGAAACAAAATAACATATAATTTTTAGATTTATGCACTCCCATTAAAGCAAGTTGAGTATGTAAAATAAACTGATAAAATCGTTCTAAACAACACATCTAGTCCTAAAATGCAAGGAGAACAATGTAAAATTACGCTCATTAAATTTCCTCTTGGAGGATCAATGTCTTCTTCAAAAATTAAAAAAGAATGCAATGCTTTTACCAAAGTACCTTAGAAGAATAGTCTAAGAAAGAGGAAAAGTGAAACCCACGTAATCAATGTCAGCATAATGAGTGCTTTAAATCTGGTACATAACCAGCTAGCATCAGTCCATGAGTTAAATTGCTTAATAGGAGATATATATCCATAGCAGCAGGATGGGAAGTGTCTCCTGCAGTAAACTCATGAAGGATGCCTTTCAATTCAATAAAACTACAACCAGGGGTCTTTGCTATACCCCTTTCCTTCATGATCTTCCACATGTCTCTAGCACTTTCACATTGACCTATACAACCATATATGTTTGACAGGAGAACATATGAGCTACTATCATGTGGCACGAGCTCAGTAAGGTGCCTTGCAGCACATTCAGCAATTTCAATGTTACCATGGTTTTTAGCAGCACCAAGAAGAGCCCTCCAAACTACATCATTTGCTCTCATGGGCATATTGCGCACTAGACTAAAAGCTTCTTCTAAATGCCCTGAACGGCCTAGGAGATCAACCATACAGCCATAGTGCTGTATTTTTGGAGTTATCCTATATTTGAGTCTCATAACCTCAAAATACTGATGACCTGCATGTAGTAAGCCTGCATGACTGCATGCACTAAGAACAGAAATAAAAGTTATATCATCAGGTTGCACGGGTGACTCTTCCATAACATCAAATAGAGACACTGCAATACTTCCATATCCATGTATTGCAAATCCAGATAAGATTGCATTCCAGTGGTCTATGCTTTTACTAGTAATGCTATTGAAGATCCCCTTTGCCATATGAACATACCCGCATTTGGAATACATGTCTATTAGTGCAGCACCAACAATTCCATCTAGAGGAAACTGATTCCTGTCAATATATGCATGAACACTTCTGCCCTGGACCAGAAAACCCAAATCAGCAGTAGCAGAAAGGACAGTAGCTAAAGTCAGGGAATTAGGTTTTTGACCATCTAAGTGCATCTTGGTAAACATTTGAATTGCTTCCATGGCATGCCCATTTTGTCTATAGCCAGTGATTATTGCATTCCAAGAGACCAAATCCTTAATGGGCATAATGTCAAACAATTCTTGGGCAACATTCATTTTTCCAAGTTTCGCATGCCCATCGATTATAGTGTTCCAAGAGAAAATATCCTGAGTGGGCATCTCATTGAAAATCTTACAAGCTAACTCTATTTCTCCATTTTTTGTTAAGGCATCAAGAATAACATTCCAGGAATTCAAGTTCCTGTACGGCATTAATTCAAACAGCTTACGTGATGCTGCAAGATTGCCATGTTTTGCATAACCATTAATTAAAGAATTCCAAGTAACGATATTCTTACATGGAATTTTTTCGAACCAATTATGAGCAATTTCAATTTTCCCACACTCCACAAAACCATTAAGCATAATACTCCAGGTAAAAACATCTTTATTCGGTGCTTCAGCAAACAAAGTCCTCGCATCTTCCATTCTTCCACATTTAGCATAGCCATCAATCATCGAGTTCCACGAAACTGCATCCCTCTCAGGCATCTCATCAAACAATTGTCGCGCAACATCAATCAGCCCACGTTTTCCTAACCCATCAATCATCACATTCCAAGAGAATAAATCACGTTCAGGCATCGAATCAAACAACTTAAATGCCGCACTAACATCACCTTGTTTAACATACCCGTCAATCATTGAATTCCAGGAAATCAAGCTTTTGTTTGGCATTGTATCAAATGATATACGCGCTGCATTAATTTGCCCACACTTTGCATACATAAAAATCAAAGAATCTTGCACGAACAAATCCATGCTCTTCGGACTTTTCATGACTCGACAATGGATTTTCTCCCCTTCCTTTAGTGCACGAGCATTTGCACAAGCTTTAAGAACAAAGGGGAAGGAAAATTTGTCAGGGATTACAAAACTGAAGAGCATCTGATAGAATAATTGTATCGCTTTCCATTGGTCATTACGCTGTTCATAACCTCTAAGAACCATATTCCATAAAAAAGGTTGAGTATAATCAACCTGTTTCAATAATAAAACAGCATATTGAAGCATTTCTATCCTTCCAGTTGAACACCATGATACAACTTCCCTCGTGACCAAAGAATCCTTGAATAGTCCTAAGACGATCATTGGCGCAAGTAAGTGCCTCAACTCTTTCTCGCCCCGACATTTGTGTAACAAAGGAATTAACTTTGAGAATGAATTTTGTGCCATGGTTTCGCACAATGCAATGCAATTGGGGTATCGATATTCAGTTCCTCCTGAATGGTTCCCACCTAGGTTGATTTTTTTCATTATATATTCCTGAAATGATCCTATAGTGCAAATAGGTTTTGTTAATAGACGATTACAGAAGGGTCAGACAAAATATCAATATACTAGGTCGGTTATATATATATATCTATAGAGAGACACACACACACATTATATTCATTTGACAAGATCATATCACTACAAATAACTAATATCAGAGTACCTGGTAGATAAGGACCCTAGATTAAAAAGTAAAAAGCCATCAAATAAAGAGCAACAACCACCATTGCCATCTAGTCAGGAGGAGACCATCAAACCCAGGGAAATAACATGCATTCTATGAGATCGTACATCACTTTAACCCACTAAAATCAGCTAATCATCAAGTCATTCCATCAAGACAAGACACTTACTAGGGAAAACCCCAAATTTGAAGCATGAGTTAAAACAAAACAACAGATAGCCAAGGTAGCAAAGCAAACCCTACCTTTAAAATACAAATAGATAGCAAGTTCGTAAGAACATCTCGAAAACCTGGGAACCTAAAAGGACAACTCCGAGCATACAATGATCACGAAGCAAGCAATCCCATCAGCAAGCATCAAAAGATAAAGAAAATAGACATAAAATGGAGATGAAACAAGATATACCACAAGAACCCTAAAAACAGAGCTTAGGTACAATCGGTGATTTGAATTAGATCAAGAAGCTGGGCAGACGCATGCACACCTTGCTTGTATCGATGGAGGATGGGGTGATCTGGTTCTGCGAGGAGGCTGCGAAGGTCCGATGGGGCAGTCGGCGACAGCAAGCGGGCCGCGAGAAGGACAACCGAATGGGAGGGCGGAAGCTTAGCGCCATTTCTTGGGAGCGCGGGGAGAATGAGGCCAAGAACAAAGAAGCATGTAGAGTGGATAAACCATGAGACAACGGTGAACCATGAATGACGAAACTACTCCTTTTTACGAGCTTTTTTTATTTTTTTATTTATTTATTTTATTTTTTTATAATAAAAATGGATGAGCCAAAGTGTTATTGGGCCTTCAAAAAGGCCTTGTAACCAGCTACTTATGCCCAAGTAGCCCGTACGAGCACGTTCTGTAGATAGGAATATTGTTTTTTTATATAATAATAGTACATCATATTCAAATAAAATAATAATATAAAAGACCATTTATTATTTGTTCAGATTGACCGAGAGTTTATAATTTGTTCATATTTATTAGAAAAATAAATAAATATATATATAAAGATAAAATACAATTTTTAAAAAAACTGTTTATGTAGTTATTAGAAAAGAAAATTAACAAATATTTGAAAAAAAAAAATCACCACGCTTATCCTGGCAAAGCATATTATTTGAGATTTTCTTTATTCATTTCATATATATATTCTTTTTAAATGTCATATTTTTTTGTGAGGAATTTTATCATCATTACTAGAAATTTTTTATAATCTTTATTTATTTATTTATTTTGATAAACATGAACGAACCATATATTCAAAATCATAATTTTTTATTATAGAAGAGGAGAATAATGACATGTGTCAACTGATTTTAGGAGTGGTCATTTATATATTTATTTTTCACTCTCCATTAATTATCTTAGGATTCTTAGTCGAGATAATTAAAAGTAAAAGGATAGCTGTTTAGGTTTCATCAAACATATATTATAAACAAGTTACAGACAAGGGGCTACTTGTGTTTGGTTTAACTTGATAAAATAAATTTTTAAAAAAATATATGTAATAATAAATTATTATTTTAACCAAATGAGAAGTTAAGAGATTAACTTTTATTTACAATATTGGTTAAAGTGTGTGGCTTACCATTTTATAAAATAAATTTATAAATAAATTTTTTTATATTGATTTTCTAATAATAATAATAATAATAATAATAAAGGCATGTGACCGTAGCCCCTGAAACAAAGACAAGACTAGCGCAGCTTCAAATGAGCATAGACAGAACACCAACTTTAGAGACAACTGGTCAGTTTTGGCCCCTCACCTCTACTCTGATTGCTGTCTTGCTCTCATGTCATCCAACTTGCTATAGATTTGAATCCCTTGATTAATTAAAAGACAAATATTAATTATTACTATTATTATTATAATAATAACTGTTATGAATATTAGAGTGTCTCATGTTTATTATATAATCTAGTTTTTAGAAGATTGACAAAAATTTCAGAAAACAAATCAGAGGTGCACTGTGTAAATTGGTTTTCTCTTTGTACTTTGATTCACAGTTAAACATGATGACATGATGTAGTACGTGAAGGTTTTTCTATTTCCATATCATCTGTGTTTACTGTTTAGAATATCAACAGAATGTATGAATTGTAGCTGAGATTTTGAAAGTATGAAACTGTATCTCTCGTTGTTTGCACTTGCTTTCTTGATTTGTTTACTCATTATTCAACAACGTGCTTGCCTCTGTGTGTATATATATATGTCTATGACCTTCCAACCTACAATCCTATATAGCTAGCCAACACAAAGCACAGAAGGAGTGATAATGACAATGATGATGATGATGATGATGATGGCATCGCAAACATCACGGCATGAGAATGAAACCCCAACCAACCAGCAACATGATTAACTAGATGATGAAACATGTAACAAAGAACACATGCATGTAATAATAATTGATTATTCACAGTATTAGTGACAAGTGAGAACCAGTGTTTACACTGTCTAATTAATTAACTTGTGTTTTCTATTTTTTTTATTTTTTACACTAACTGTTGTTTTCAATGTAATCTCATGTACGCTAGCTAGATCAAATGGGTAAAACTGATCAATCTTTCCTTTATGTGATGTATTCATTTCTATTAAAGAAAAAGTAACACAAATGATGATTAACTGTTGATCTTCAGTAAAAGTGTTTGGTCAAGTGTAACAACATCCTCTGTGTTCTCTTTTGGTCTACATTATTTAGTATTATGCCACTGTACTACTGTTACTTCTATTGTGAAAACCAAGGAAAGATGTTTTGAATAAAACTAGAAGAGAAGAAGGATTATAAACTACTTTGCTTGTTTCTTTTATTGAGAGCAAGAGTCAATTCCATTTCCTTGTTTCTTAAAATGAAGACATTCCATATGATATATTCTTTTGCACTCTTCTTTTCATGCGTGGGAGTAGGCATGTGTGGGTGACTTGTATAATGGGACTAGTCTATATGCTCTTTCTTGGAAGGCATGCACTTCATATATCTTTTTCTTTTCTTCTTTACTTCTTTTTCCCTCCAAGATAACAAAGATACCTTTTCCTTTTGAGGACTGCACTACTACTTCACTACCACACAAGTTTTTCTTTTTTTCCTCTGAATGAAGTTGTTATAAATCTAAGTTCAAATTGGTCAAATCAAAAAGGTTAGTTGTTGCTTCATAGTTTCTGATGCATTTCTTAAGGATTAAAAAAACACACACACACACACACACAGAAAATACAGCCAGCTTTTTGGTGTCTCTTGATCCATCATTTCTTCTTTTTTCTGTGAATTTTTATAAAAGCAAATGCAGAAAAAGATCACAGATGGTTCTTCTTGTGGTTCCAGCCTCCAGCAATGTGGTCAAAAGTCTTTAACTGCTGAAGTCTGATCAGTAGTACATGAAGGGACCTCAACTTAGAATCCTTATCAAACACGTACACTAATTAACAAACTACTCCATGTTAATGAATATGAATGCCATTAACTGATAAAGAAGAAACTCTAGAGAGAAGTCTGAAATGGTCTTCAGAATGAAAGCATAACAGATAAAAGATTCTCCACATATATATTCTTAGTTGAGATGTGGGACTAGCCACTAGCCTTGATGGAATTGAACTAGAAATTCAACTTTAATCTATTGTTAGTTGACTGCAAGGTGCATGCAAGGCCTGGTCGGTTTGAAAAACTTTAGCCATTTTAATGCCCTCTTAATTAAGTGTATGTTTACAGGCGTTAGTTCTTTATGTGGTTGAGGTTCAGACATGCAAGTTAATTAGTTGAGTAGTGAGCTCTTTTGGCATTGGGAAAAGGTGATGCCAATAAAATGTCATTAATCCCAGTGATAGTGCTTGGTTGGTGAGAGAGATGGGGGTGGCTTGCACATGTCTGTCAAGCTTAAATTAAGCTTCAGCCATACTTATGCATTTAATATAAAGGGTCCAGTCATTAATTAAGTGTCCAAAGTGGCAAAGGTGTAGAAATATTAGGGATAGCTTCTTTTTAAAATGACACTCATTTGAGAGTTTTTTTTATTAGGATTTAGTCCTGTCTTTCATTCTTCTGTAATTTCCTTGCATTTATATATAATTGAGAAAAGTGAATATAACATAATGTGTATTAATTAAATTAAAAAAAAAAGGTTAAGGTCAAAATATATGACATGAGATATTGTAAGTTATGCACACAAGGGTAAAATCGATCCACATCCAAAAAAATCAATTCAATGGTAAGAGTTAGCTCCACCTTAATTATATGTACATGATCACTCTCCCAATCAGTCGATATAGGACTAAAGGGTCTATTACAAAAACATTAAAAAAAAAAAAAATTAGTCGTGGAGCTACAAGATAAAAATCAAATAGAGAACAATCGTCTCATATAAGTAATAAAAAAGATAATTAGCACCTTTGAGCGAATAGAGGCAACTAAATATTTAAGAGACTCTATTTTACATAAGTTAATTATTTAAAACAAATGTATCTCATAATTACTTTTTTTAAATATTAATATAACTACAAACATATCATTATACATGTGTATTTGTTTAAAATATCCACTTCAGCAAAAACCAAAGTTTGATAACATTAAATAGTTTTCTTTTTCTTCAATCATAATAAATTATCGAGAGGAAGAATTAATTATAAATTTTTTAGATGATTGCAAAAAACCTTTTTTCTCATGCGAGTGCTTGACCCTCGCTCGATGGTTAATTAAATATAATATATTTAAGAGTTAAGACTACGCGGAATCAATTAAGAAAAATTAGTTAAATAAAAATAATCATGGTTAACAAAAAAGCAAAATTTCATCAAATTAAGGTATCATTTTCATTTTAATTTTTCTCATTAAAGTCTCATTTTGATTGACAGCTTTGCACATGAAATAACTATGACTAATCAGTTGTCCACAAAGATAATTAAAGATCATCTACAACCTGTCTGCAATTTGACAGATGACAAAAACCTGCATATAAAAGATTTATGTGACGCTCAGGACGTGCTAACTTCCTGCATTACTTTAGTCCTTAAAAACTCATTCAATATGTCCTTAATTTCTCTTGTAAACTTAAACTTGTAAACATCACCACCTTTTTTAAAAAAAAAAGAAGACCAGTCAGCTGTCCCTGTAAAATAATAAACAAGTGCAGGAACTATGTAATAATGTAAACTAATCCAAAGTCCTCAGTTAACAAATCCAAGGAGAGCTTAATTACCAAGAAGTGGACATTAATGAAGGTGAAGAGACCTTTTGACTATTCTCTGATATCATGTGCAATGAATAAGCATATCTATATATATATATATATATATATAATGTAGAAAGACTTAATTATTAGACTTGGTTGAGTGAATATGAGAGTGATGAATCTATTCCTCAGTCCAAGCCACAGCACACAGCACATCAATGGAAACTGGAAACTGGAAAGCATTTGGTTCCACACTTCCACTGATGAGAAGTGTTTATGCTTTGCATCTCTCATCTTGGTTGGGTTGTGGCCCAATATTCTATTCTTATGAGTTTTACTTTTGAATACTGAGAAGAAGAGAGCAGTGAGAATGAGTGGGTCTTTCATCTATGTGCCAAAGAAATACAAAAACTATATATATATATATATATATAGGGTGAGATAAAGAGTGCTCAGGAAGTGGCCAGCATAATTGCCAGAGACCATCCATTATAAAAGATCCTTGAAATAGGCCCCCCGACTTGGTGCATGGTGCACCCATTAACTTTCTTTTGTACCTATCTTTCTTCTAATATACACATGTATATCAACCACTGGTTTGACCTCTATGATTACTGTCATTTGTTTATCATATTTGCACCCTTTGTATTGCTTTCAATTATAGCGAAAATTTCCTCTTTTCTTTTTCTTGTATGGTTTTGTTTTCCTATGAGATATTTCATATCTGAAAATATTTTATGTAGCTAACAAACTTTTAATTTATTAACACTGAATTTTGGATAAAGTGTTTGTGTTTTAACTAAAAGGCGAATTTGAGTCTCAATTTACATAGAATGAGAATACAGATGAATAACCAATTTATTAACTCTTTATATACATTAAAAAAATATGGCTTATTTACATTCGTTAAAAATATATGTTTATATATATTTTTCATGTAAAGAGTGTATGTTCTTTATGAGATTAATCTTAATGTAATAACCGAATTAAGTTATTACTTTTTAAAGATAATTCTTCTTGTCAATGAATATATATATATAAACTGTACATATATAGAAAAATAAAAAGCAAATAAACTTTGGTTTATTATTTTAACAATTAATTGGTTAGTGTAATAGAGAACATCTAGGGAAGTGAAAAAGCAATAGCACAACAAATAAATAAGTAAATAAATAAATAAATAGAGGGAGGCCAGCAAGATGAAGCCTTAATCTTCATCCTTAAAGGCTAAAAGAAAGGAACAAAAAATGGGGGAAAACCACAAGAGAAGGGCCTGCACGTACAAAAAAAATGAAAAGAAGAGATGGACAAAAGTTAAAGTCGCCACACGCTGGCCCATCTCTGTAAGCAAGCTGTTGCTCTACTTTCATCAAGTATCTCCTCTGCATTTAATTTTAATTAATGGTGGAATAAATGGCTGAAATAAATTAGATAAGATACTATTAGACGCTTTGATTTTGTTTAAAAAATATACTAATTAACTTCATTATTCCATATCTTAAATGATTTATATATGGAAATTAATTAAAATATATATATATATATATATACACAAAGAAAAAGCTGTCTGATATCTTGGCAATAAATAAAACTAATGATTTCAACTCCCCCTTATAAAATCTCTTTAAAACTCATCCCCCATGCCCACATGGAGAAAACTCTAAAAAACTCCATTCTCAACAAGTCCTTTCCTATTTTCATATTAGACTCATGCTTGAAAATTCTATCTGTCAGAGCCTGAGACCACTAAAATAGATAGAGAGAGGAGAGAGAGAGAGAGAGAGATTGTGTTCATAGTGAGGTTGTTTGGACTTTGGAAATGGTGAGAGAGTTGTTGTGAATTGAATTCTATGAATAGTTAATTTTGGTGGGCATTGCTTGAAGTGAGAGTTTAGTGTTCTTGAGGACAAAAACAAGGGAGGTTTTTAATGCTTAACAAAGAGAGCAGCAGCATATGATCACTCAGGAAGAAGACAACCACACCAATGTACTCAGATACAGACATCTCTAGAAGAGGAATCACAGCTTCAAAATTCCTCAAAAATGGCCTCTAGCTACACAAAACTTTCTCCAATAATTGACATCCTTGTTCTTTTCCTTCTTCTTGTTTCCATTACTCTGTACTCATTCACTTCTACAGCAGCAACAACTACAAACACCACCACTAAGTCTGCTGAAGAGTTTTACAAGTTTTCCAGGATAAGAGCTCATCTTAAGAAGCTCAACAAGCCTTATCTGAAGATAATCCAGGCACACATATATATATATATATATATATATCTCTCTTTTGGCTTCAGCTGGTTGCTGTCATTGCTGGTTTTTAATTTTCTTTCTTTCTTTTTCATGCTTTTGCAGAGTCCTGATGGTGATATCATAGACTGTGTTCCATCCCACCTCCAGCCAGCATTTGATCATCCAAAACTCAAAGGACAGAAACCATTGGTATAAATTTTATTCTCTTATCTTGAAAATATCACTTCTTTTATAGATTATTGTCTTGTTTTTTTTTAGTATTATCTTTCTTGTTAATTTGCAGGATCCACCAGAGAGGCCAAAAGGACATTATAACTCAACAACAACTGATCATGTCTTGAATGACAGCATCCAACAGTGGAGAGTTTCCGGTGAGTCATGCCCGGAAGGGACCATTCCCATTAGAAGAACTACTGAAGAAGATATCTTGAGAGCTAGCTCTATTAGGAGATTTGGGAAGAAAACAGTTACAAGAGTTCGTCGTGATTCCACTGCCAGTGGTCATGAGGTTAATTAGCTTTTTCCATTCTCTTTCTCTCTTCTCATACTATTCAAAAGTAACATTTTTTATTTATTTATTTGTTTAATTAAATGCATATATATATATACTTGTGAAAATTTCTAAAGAATCCAAGAGAGAACCGAGGGCATGCATTGTATTGTTTAAGAAGATACCAACACCAACTGGAGCATCTAAGAGGACTTAAGAACAAAAATGAGGCATTTGACTTGACTAGTTTATTGTTATACACTTGTGTGGTAACTTATAAACAACAGGTTCTGGTAGAGGTACTCCAGGAACCAAATTTCAAAACCCAAAGCTTTGCTTATTTCCTATTGAGAGATTAGTTAGAAATCTTATATAGTAGTAATGCTAGCCATTTAAGAGCTTCAGAGAAACAAGTTTTTTTTTTAATGTGTTATGTACCTAATCTATTTGATTAATTATGGGTTTCAGCATGCAGTTGGGTATGTAATGGGAGAGCAGTATTATGGAGCCAAAGCTGGTTTGAATGTCTGGGCTCCAAGAGTGGCAAGCTCATCTGAGTTTAGCTTATCACAAATATGGGTCATCTCTGGTTCCTTTGGTGATGACCTCAACACTATTGAAGCTGGATGGCAGGTATAATTACTTTTTTTTTTTTTTTTACACATGTAAAATTAACTTTATTTAACGCTCAACTTTTTTTTTTTAAAATCCAGATTAGTCCACAGCTATATGGAGATAACAGTCCTAGGTTCTTTACTTATTGGACAGTAAGTAACATAGTACCATAAATAAATTGCAACAACAAAAGATATGGTTATAATTGATCATCATAAATCATAATGTAATGGTTGATGCTGCAGACTGATGCATATCAAGCTACAGGCTGCTACAACCTCTTGTGCTCTGGTTTTGTGCAAACAAACAATGAGATTGCAATTGGCGCAGCCATCTCCCCCACATCAACTTTCAAAGGTCACCAATTTGACATCAGCCTGCTTGTTTGGAAGGTACTTCTTTTTGTTCTTAATTAGATTCAATTTAAGATTAATCAAATCAACCATATAATTATAGGGGGAAAGAAAAAAAGTAAGAAAGAAACAAAAGCATAGTGGTGGGTTTGTGCTTGGCTGCCATGTTTTGCTTTCCAATGAGTAGTTGCTTTTGAATAGCGATGTGAAATGGAATAGAGAGGGGGTGTCTCTCCTTGGTGGAAGTTTGAAATGATAAAAAAGGCAGTTAAGTTGCTGCATGTCTGGTCTCAACTCAAAACCTGAAGCACTGCAAAGATGCCCACATAGTACTTACTAATGGTGCTAATCCAATCAGTTAGAGCCATCCTTCTTATCCATCATCAAAATGAGCTGGATGTACACGTGATTACCTGCATTATGTCCCACATTCACTCTTTGTTTCCTATGTTTGTCCGAACTTACATGGCCTTCTCTGCCTGAGTGACTGATGCCTCAAACACCAAGACATTAACTGTTATTAGGACTACTACTAACTACTAATCTTATGATTTTTACCTTTGATATGTATGTATGTATGTATATATATATATATAACAGGACCCGAAACACGGGCACTGGTGGCTGGAATTTGGGTCAGGGTTGCTGGTGGGCTACTGGCCGTGGTGGTTGTTCAGTCACTTGGCAAAACATGCAAGTATGGTGCAATTCGGAGGTGAAATAGTTAACAGTGGTTCATCAGGAATGCACACGGCTACACAGATGGGAAGTGGTCATTTCTCCGGCGAAGGTTTCGCTAGAGCCTCATACTTTCGTAATCTCGAAGTCGTCGACTGGGATAACAGTTTGATACCCTTAAACAATCTTCGGCTATTGGCTGATCATCCTAATTGCTATGACATCCGGGGAGGTTATAACAGACCCTGGGGACATTATTTCTACTATGGAGGTCCTGGAAGGAACGTCAGGTGTCCTTAAGTTTGTGGTGCTGGTTTTCTTAAAGGGCAGAGGTGATTGAGTGATTGATTATTATTATTATTATTATTACTATTATTATTACATCACAACTTATTTAGGTTCTTGTAAATTTCAAAGAACCTAAGATTCATATATATAGTGAATATAAATACTTTTGTCTTGTGTTCAACTCAAGATTCAAATGAAATTTTAAAAGAACTTAGATCATTTATGTAGATACAAGTATCAGTTTTTGTTTACCCATCTGCATTTGAAAACAGACTTCATAAATATATATATATATATATATATATGAAAATCAATTTAAAAAAAATTTTTTTTTTGAGGGAAGCAATCAGCATAACAACTAGTAATACATGCTCAAACAAATGCATATAAATAACCTTGTCGGATAAAATTAATGTTCCTGCAGAATATCATTTAAGTGTATGGACATGATGGTTGGTGCTATGATGAATATAGCTTTACATGCATATGCCAGAACATAAATGAAGAGACCTTACAGGTTAGTATAGTCATGATCAAGAAAATCAGTAAAGAAGATCTTAGGATATCCACTGAACAGGACAACCATTCTTTACTATCCACACAGAAACAATGGTTGTAAATTGCAATCAATTTCCCAAAAACAAAGTCCACCACAAGCAGAAGAGATTGATCTCATACAGACAAAAAGTAAGCTCAGTGTTACAGTAAGTAACAACTGAAGTTTAATTTATCCACTTTTTTCTCAGAAAAAAAAAAAAAAGTCTAAGCATTCAGGTGTATGAACAATGATCTAAATCAGTCTGACCAGTACCGACTCCGCGTATCAAAAATACACTACAAACATTTGTACAGAGAGATCAGGGAAGGTCAGTCATACTAATAAATATTACCGCGCACCAACAGCATTGAATGCAGGTAGAATGAATTCTCTGGCTTTTGAATCTCCTCTCTTTTTGGTGGACATCCTGTCATCAGATAAAACGTTTGATCTCGGACAAAGGGGCTACCTACCTGCAGTGGGGACAAGTTCATGGAATAATACATCCATTTTTCTCCGAGTACGTGTACAATTGATATACCACGATTTGTTGATTAGGTCAAGAAGTCCACATAACATTTGAAACTACAAAGTTAGGCAGTTCATGTAATAATAAATCGATATACCGAACCATATATATATACCACACTGTGGGCAGATTTTGCTTGTTTGTTCCACTCCAGTTTACTATGGTGTTTGGTAAGACCTAGGAAAGAACTTTGACAGCAGGAAGTGCTTCATCTTGAATATTAGGGGGAAGAGGGCATAGCAAGGGATGTGCAGCACCGCCACCAGCAAATACCTGTGAAGGAATAATACCAAGGGATTAATAATCTGAATAAGCAAGTGTGAAATACCCATTGGCTACTCTAGTACTAAATCTTCTTGACTTGCTGCAACTTTAAATTTTATATTTTCCATGATCAAAACAAACATATACAGGACGTATAACATAACATTAATCAGATTAATTTTGAGATTTGTGCAGTCAAATCCAAATGGTTTAATACTTTTGAAGTTTAAATTCTGTGCAGTTGATAAGAATTTAGAACACTTGATAAAAGGAATAAGCAAGTTAGCAACTCACAAAAAGCTCCATAAGGAGAACAATTTAACAAGGTAAATGGCTCGAGGAAGAACGAAAAGAGATGAATGGTAAGTTTGCTCTTCTACTTATTCACCAAGCAGCAAAAGGTATCATCCATGTATCAGTCTCAATATGGTTTGCCTCCCAATTTAAAAAAGCATTTATACTAGGCAAACTCTCATTGTGAAAAGTTTAGTTGCTTCAGGGAAAAATGTCTATGTATGCTAGAGTTGCCTCCAAGAAAATAGTTGATTTTGTTTAACAATAGATCTGAACTAATCTATAGGAGATCTTTGTCAGCAGAAGGTGGAAGGGCATACCATACTGGGGCAAGGTCTGATGACAAGTCCAGAAATGGGTAAGGCCACCTGTAAAGCAAAGACGAGCAATGTAGTTTGCACACAAAGGAGAGTTTGCTTGAATTGAAATAAAGAAGTTGATAAAACTCAATATTACCATAGTGAGACACAGCCATGAACAATCCATTGGAAGATGACATACAGTGATGTCCATATTAGGAAGTAGGATATCCGAAACCAGGGAAAGCGCTAGCAAAATCATCAAAATGATATGATCAATGATGAAATTAGCAATAAAAAAAGACAACGCAAACACATAGGTCAAGAAAGGTGTAGGGATTTACAAATGAATTTAAAAAGTATCACCAAGTAGGAAGACTGCATTGATTGAATGCATACCAACCAAAAACTGCAACAAAGAAAACATGCTTTCTCAGTAAAAACTAAAAGGACCCAAATTGTTAGAACAAAACACAAGCAAAAGAACATGACTTGAGGACATAATTCCATATTTAGTTATCTGACTCTCTTTCCATCTACTAAGTTCATGAAAACTTTTCAATTCCACGTTTCATTCAGGCAAGGCATACTAACATATTCAAAAGCCGCATCCCTTACATTCCTAAAGCCATAGACTCTCAATACCAGCATTTTATCCAATCCGAAGCCTCTGCATCACTTGTTATGTACACTTCACAGTTCACACAGCACTGACTTGTAGTTCATGGATCTTAAAAAGAAATATATAAAAATCTCCAACTCATAATTAACTTCGTCCATAATCTATTATGACCCTTGCTCAAATATTTATCAGCCATATAACCTTTAAGTCTTTCCATAATTTAGAGGGGCATTTTCCCAATTCCTCTCTGTTAGAGGAAAGGAAGAGGCAAATGCAGGCCATATCAATAGGGAAGAACTCAAAGTCGGACTTTTGTCTTAAAAACTCACATCTAAACTTTGCATTTCCATAATGCTCATCAAAGCTAAAGGAAAATATTACCAGGAATATCACAACACGACATCTGATGAACAGTAACTCTCACTTCAGATTAAGTGATTGCTTGGAGCATTTAACGCCAAATTGAACCAAAACAGACTAGGAATCAAAACCTGAAATTATTCACTTACAAAATTCAGGTCATGGTCCTTCATGGATAAAAAAGGGTAAAGGATAAACCAGAAGACACAGTCGGTGAGAATCACTGCCCCTGCATTTGTCTGTTAAAGATGAAAAAAGAACAAAGTCATATTGCATTGCTTCAAAGAAAGTTTCATATATATTAATAAAATGAGACAATATGGCAAAAGATGGATAGATCATTTGCAAATTTGCTTCTGCATGTCTATGTTTGTGTTCTCTGATAAGAGCAGTCAATAGTAAACAAAACTGCTAGATTGTTTAACTGGAAGGCCAAACTCTTAGTGCTCCTTTTTTTTTCTTGAAAACATGGACAAACTGCTAGGCCTGTTTCAATATGCCTACTTACAAGACTAGATGGTTGGCAGGAATGATGTTTGTAGCAACAATTTCAAATATAATAGTATAAAAGGATATTATTTGTGCATTAGGTGCATTTAAATGTAAATTACCTGGTAGATAATTTGGAAGGCATAACCCCAAAATCCAGCAACTTCACGAGCATTATCTTCTCGAGGGATAGGAAAAATCTTAGTCATGCATTGTTCATTGTCTTCATTTGTAGGTGCAACATAAGTGCCTCGCTCTTCATCTACCCTTTCATGATCAACCTTATCACCACCAACTTTATTGTGATATTGATGGATTCCATAGATGGACAACAATGAACCAAGCTGAAAGAAAACCCATGATCTCTAAGCAACATTAAAAACGGAAATAAAGGAACACATATAACTAAGCTAATATTCATACAGATACCATCGAAGGTCATGTTCTTGATAATTATTACCAATAGAACATAATATACGATTAACTGAAAAGAGTTATCAAGACGAAACTTACCCCAAAATAAACAATAACCAGTGTGAAAGTCCACCTATTCAATTTAACAGCCAACAACAACAACAACATAAAAACATCAGCCGAATAGAAATCCAGTTCTAAATAGAAATCTGAGCAAGAATTTAGGCAATATAAGCTATCACCATCAACAACCAAGTAAACAAAACTAGATCAAAAATCAAAAGTGGTTAGCTTACTGAGTGTAGTAGTAAAATATGCCCCCTCCATCCACCACAACATTGACAATCAACAATGGTAAAAGAAGAAAGAAAGCTAAAACTCGGAAAGCCAAGAGCCAAGCAGGGTG
Source organism: Dioscorea cayenensis subsp. rotundata (assembly GCF_009730915.1). NCBI lineage: Eukaryota > Viridiplantae > Streptophyta > Magnoliopsida > Dioscoreales > Dioscoreaceae > Dioscorea > Dioscorea cayenensis. The sequence continues at coordinate 25,345,024 of NC_052475.1, forward strand.
GAGATTTTTGAGACAAGGCCTCCAGGACTCATCAGCATACAAGTTACCAACTGCTCCTCTTCTCTTCTCCTTGTCAGGACCCTCATACTTGGAAATCAAAAGGGATGCTACAACCATGGGAGACAACACCCATATAGCACAGAGCAAAAATCTCCAATTCAACCAGTAGTGCAGGTCAGTGGTATCTTCTGTAGTCATGCTTGAAGGCCAGTTGGAAAATGCAACCTGAATGTCAATTACTTCCTCTTCTTCTTCTTCTTCTTCTTCTTTCTTCTTCTTCTTCTTCTTCTTCTTCAGCCAATTAATGGAAAAACCATGAACTTTAAACAAATTGAAGCAAAAAAAAGGAATTTTTCATCTTTAAAAGTCATCACCCAGATCTCCAGAATGGTAAAGCAAATGCAAAATGTAGATAAATTTCATCAATTAATTACCAAAAATGATGGCAAACAGTGAGCATGATTTGTTTGTTTTTGATTTTTTCAATAGAAAATGATATCAATGAAAGATCATGACAAACAAAATGAAATCCAAGAAGAGAGATTGGATACTTACGAGTAGAGACGAGAAAAGCAAAACAAGGACTGTCAGACAAGATGCTTTGCTTAGAGAGGGAACCAGAACCTGCGTGGCCGAGAGCATAATATTTAGCATATAATAATAACAACGAGATAAAAAAAGTTAAAAAAAAAAAAAATCATGTGTTCCTTTATACCTTTTCTCGTATTTGTTTAGCCTCGTCTTTCTCCACTTCTTAGGATTTCAATGAAAAAAAAATGTAAATAATAAATATTTTTTTTAAAAAAAAGGAATCTTCTTTATAATTGGGGAGTTGAGAACCTCCTTCTTTTCACTTTAAAATAATAATATATAAGAGAGGGCAATCCTTCTCGTTTTGGCTCTGAAGGTAGAGGAAGATGGGCATAAATTTCATGCAAGACGCATAGATTTGGTTTTGTTGACGTGTGAGGTTTGACCGTTTGTTGTTGTGGTCAAGGTCTGTCTTTTTTCTTTTTTAATTTTTAGTTTTTAATTTTTAATTTTTAATTTTTTTACTTTTTTTGGGGTGTATGTTAAAGGTTCCTCTTTGAGGTCGGTCCCCTGCGGTCGTGGAAAGAGCATAACATCAATGCGCACAAAATAAAGAGCTACTACCCTACCACCTGGGGATCCCTCCTCCACAGGAAGGACAAGCAGGATACAAAGATTTAAAAAAAAATAAAAATTTAAAGAAATGGCTTTATATAGTTTTTAAATAAATCTTCACATTAAAAAAAAAAAATTGAATCAGAATTTTTTAATATAAACAAAAGAACTGATAACATAAGATAACACAAGGTAACCTCAAACAACGATAGGAGACAATCAGACAAGTCTATTTCATTGAGACCTTTAATATCACCCACAAAATTGATGGTTTGAATCCACAATATCATCAAAGAGAATTTTTTTTAACCTTAAAAAAAAAGAAAAAACCTCTATAATACACTTATCCACAGTCTAAGGTCCCGTCCTTAAGTTTATTTTTTAAATAAATGTGGATAAATCACACATTTACTTAAGTATTTTTTATTAAAAAATATTTTCAAAAAAAAAAAAACCATTACAGAAATCAACCAAACTTTGAGAAAGCTAATTAAAGTGATTTGAGTAACATCAAGTCAGTCTCAGTGGTTAACATATCAATTTACATAGGAGGCTAGCTGGACCCTATATGGCATGAATTAATACTTTAACAATGATTGCGTGTCTAATCAACTAGGAACGGTCTACATTGATCTACATAAGATAATATCATATAACAGTCCGTTTCCATGCAAATCATGCAGGAATGCATTTGGCGTTGTTCATATACAAATCATAAGACAACCCATTTTTATAGCACAGGAAAAAGAAAACAAGGCAAAATACATGTTTTTGTATCACAAATTACATGACTCCGCATTGAACAAGGAAACAACACCATTGTCTCCACTAACAAGAAGACATTTACAAGAATAAGCGAAGAAAAGAAGTGATCACACCTACAACCAATATAATTGCCCGGCTTCACCTGATTACAATTAGTCTCCATGCTCAGGCAAAATCTCATTCCTCGGTGACTCATGTTGGGCTTCAGTTGTTATATACACTAAAGAGCATCATCTGTGTCATCTCCGAGAATAGAGAGAGAGAATGGAGCAATGGAGACATTAAATGTTGATGATCCCGCTTTATCAATGTGCTTCATCTCAAAATCTCCTTCCTGCATATCCAGAAGACGCGACTCAGTAAGTTCACATTGATCATATGAAGGAAGAGATATGAATGTCTCAGATATACTATTCTGTGAGTATGCAAGCGGATGGTAGTGAAGAGCTTGAAACAAACTTAAAATTTAGCAGGCAGGATTACGTTCAAATGTTTGATTTTGCAAAATGAAAAGCTGCATTGCACCATCAAATCCTTGTATTTTCTACCAACATATGGTCAGTCTAACATGGTACTCTGAATTTATATTCTTCCTGGATAGGTTTGAGATTGCGTCAATAGCAAAGCAATGCAGGTAGCAAACATGAGAGATTTTCATTCTTAACAAATTAATGGTAGTGAGTCATCACTCCGGTGGACGAAGAACTGCCCATACATGGCTTATCAAGATTTAGTAAAACTTATCAAATAAACCAGCTCCACTTACCATAGAAAAATTTTATATTTTAAATTTCTAAACAAACAACTCAGACTTACCATTCTCCCATTAGGGGTGGTTAATGGACAAGCAGAGGAGTACTCGAATCCAGCCCTAGGAAGTATAACTGGCTGCTCTCCTATCACACCAACTCCCCTACAGGGTCAAATTTAACAAACCATGTCAAGAACATTACTTTGAATAAAAGAAAAATGATTAATCATCGAAGCATTAATGAAAAGTCACAATTAGTGGCAAATACATGGAATAAGAAAATGAAGAGTACACAGGAGTAAGACTATACTACTCAGAAATTATTACACTAAATAGTAACAATTAAGAACAAGTACAGACGGCAAACAATACTAACCATATATTCTCAGTTTTTCCATTGTCGTCTGTTATAATCCAATGCCTCCTGAGTAGCTGAACGGGTCGCTGTGAGTTATTGGTGATTCTAATCCTATATGCAAAAAAGTATTGTCCTTTTGATGCCTGACTCCGGCTCTCAATATACACGCTCCTGACTTGCACTCGTATACCCTAAAATCAAATATCAGATACAAATTATATCTTAGGAATAAAACAAGCATACCTGGTTATAGCAAAGTTATTCTAGCATTCAAACTATTTCTTCCTACACCAATAATTACTCCACAGAGCATCTAGTCATAACAACATACATCATGGGCAATGAACAAACATTAAGACATGAAAATTGGTAAGACAGAATGAGTGAACGACATAAGGATTGGATCACATTTTCTTCAATATTAAAATTCGCATAACCAAGAATAATGGCATTCACTCTCCCCAATATCAAAGAGGAGAAAAAGTGAATTTATCCAGTTAAAAATGTGACAATACTCTTTCAGATAGTTCTATAAAAAATAACATGAAACCCAGTGGTTCTAGTACCGCTTTTATATTTGTCAAATTTTCACCATGATCAGAGAGACTTTGGCCCAAGCTACTGTTGATGGGTTTTAAATATGAAGATATTAGAAGTATTTAAGATATGGACTATTTAAGATGCAGCATACTTTCAAACGGAGAGGATCTCAGTCATGTTGATGACAAAGTACATGTTTTTAACTGTAACCGTAAAATGTAGAACATAAATGAGTCTAATCATCCATGATCATTGTGAAACACAAACAAAAATGAACATCACTCTACTTATCTTTCTAAAGGATCATCAAAGTCGATCACAAATCAATATAAAGAAACACCGTGAAATTTTAGTAAGTAGTTATTTCTGCCTTTCCTGTGCCTAAGATCTATTCCTTTGTTCTACTGCTCTCTCTCTCTCTCTCTCTCTCTCTCCCACCGATCTAAAAGTCTGATTTCCTCCAGCTCCTGACTCTGCTTCTCCTTCCAATGCCGGTAGGCAGTGAATGTTCCAGGGTGGATAGGATGCTATCTAGGAAAATGAGTTTGACACAAAACTTTAAGGAATAAGGAACCCAGAAACCGTAAAATTCTCACATGAACTTGAAAAATTAATTATATTTCTGCCTCAAATATATGCCATTGAAATGAGACCTACATGGTTTTTCTCTCAACAAAGATAAATGATGGTATCCATCTCAGTCAAAGGTTCATGGTAGAACGAAAAAAGATTCCACATACCAGAGTTGTTGCATCACTTGAACATTTGAGGAGACAGTGGGGAGCCAATATCTTTAGTTCATCCCTATATCTGGCTGCATCCTGGAAGAAAGCTTCTTAAAGGTTAGGCATACAATTAGAGATGCAGATGTTATATTCAAGCTGCTAACAGATATTTAATGCGACCTTCACAAAAATTGGAACCACCCAAATCCTGTTTTAAGTAGATAAAGTCATCATGTTTTATATGGACAAAATATGAATTTTGTAATATATATATACAGAGAGAGAGAGAGAGAGAGAGAGAGAGAGAGAGAGAACACATAGTAGCATTTTGTAAAAGAGCAAACAAAGGTCTAGCCATGTGGTCTTATTGAACTGCTAAATGCCTAAATAACAATAACATCTACCACCCACATAACCAATTGCAAAAATTGCAGAAGCTAGTGCTACGTATGACAATGGAGCTTTATGCCTCAGAAACCCCTTCAATGGAGTACCAATGCCAACCTAGTTCTACAACATGTACAGGGCTATCTACCAGCCAAGACAACCAAAGTCATGTTTGCAGTGGTTAACTAAACATGCTTACTCTATGGTTCTCAGACAAAGGACCAGAATATCAGGAAATGCAACATTGCATCTCGAACAGAGCAACCAAGCCAAATACTGCTATTTGAAATTTATCAATGGCTACCATCCAGACTTTAATGTTCTAGACTAACTAAAGCAGGGGCTAATACAATATGAGCCTTTAGAGTCCAACTACCATCTTATATTAAGTATAAAACACAAATACAACTTGGCATTACCTATACAAAGATTAAAATAGACAGAAATACAACAAAACCAGTAACAACTGCTAATGCCATTAGGCTAGACTTTATTCGTAAGTCCCATTCAAATTCTAATAAGTTCATTTCTAAACCACACAGAATTCTCAAGCTCGCACATTTATCCTTGCATATAATTTTCTCTTTCATGATACAATACAAGAGATAACAATAGGAAGGAACAATGATAAGGTACCTCAAATCTCTCTTCATGAACCGCAATTTTCATCAGTCTTCGTAGCCGCAAAACTGGTTCCCCCTCCTCAAATGATTTCAAAGAATCCCTTATTCTCGCAGCTTCTTTATAATCCTATAAAAACCAGTGGAAGTACGTGATACTCAATCCAATCACTAACACCAACTAACAAAGAATCAATTTCCCAAAATGAAAAAAATAAAAATCACAAGCATTGGTTGAAGAGAAACAGCAGGGAAAGCATATTGCTTTCAATACCAAATCAAATGCCCTAATTACTCAATTGCTTAATTAGTTGATAGCTTAATTGGCGAAAAGAGAAGAATGACGAGCCTCAAATTTGGCAGCAACGGCAAGCTGCTGCTTGAGCAGAGCATAGGTCTGGCTCCTGGAAAGAAACGCTGCGGGACTCTCAACGTCCTTGCTATCCCCATCACCATCTCTCTCAGAAGAGGAGGACGACGACGAAGAAGAAGACGATGAAGCCGCGACGACGATCCTACCAAAACCCAGCCTCTCTCTCTCCCTTGGACCCGTCGTCGTCAGCCCTGCACTCAGCTTCCAAGCAGGCGCCATCTTCAGCCCCAAAGATTGCATCTTTCTCTCTAATCACAAACCAATCCGTGCTTTTCCCTGCTCTCTGTTTTATAAAATAAAACAACGCACAAAGAATCCCTTATCCCTCCCCGCTCCTGTATATAATTAATAATTAATTAAATAAATCACTTCAACCCCCAAAAAAAAAACCTATATTTTTCTCTCTAATTAATTTTATTTAAAAAAAAAAAACAAAAACAATGAATGTGATTCTAGCCTGGGAGGACCACAGATTTGGTACCAAAAATCTAAGTCATTGGACGGAAATGGAGATGGATACGTGCTATGATCATATTGGGTAAGAAGCCGATGTCCACTGAAGACCCCACGAACCTCTTCAGCTCCTCCCAACCATTAATTAGGAATTTAGGAAGCTCATTCATTTCTACACCACCACCACTGTATATATATATATATATATATATACACGCTTTGATTTCCTGCTAATCAAAGAAGGTTGTAATTTGTTGGAGACCAAAAAAAAACACCATGTCACAAGAGATGGATAAATATATATATGTGGAAGACAAGGAAATGCTAATAGTTTGACAGTCATGCATTAATGCAAGGCTTATATATGCACGTGCATTGACATGATCTGAATGTGGAATTTGACTAGTATGGCTTCCCGGAATGGTAATAGGAGCCAGTGAGGAGCAGTTGCCAGTGATGTAGTAAGAACACATGCAGTGGAACTGGAACATGCATGACTTATTAATTAGTGGCTTTTTTATGTAGGTGTGTGTATGTGTTTATGTGGCTGTCCTACGTTTCAGGAAAGATGAAAGAGTGAGCTGCCTTATGTTGCAAAGATTCCATCCTTCCCCTTGTTCAAAGCTCCTTCTAGAAACATCCCAGATAGCAAGAACCTCGTAGCTCAGTCAGTCACATGCACCCTGGAAGACATCTCAGTCTTTAGAAAAGAGAGAGAAAAATGGCAGAGATGGAGTTAAGATGAGAAAACAATGGGTGATGGAAATGGGACAAGAAAAACACCAGTGTTCACTTGTCTCTGCATGTACAAAATTAAGGATTTCCACTTATCTTTTCAAACCTTGGTCCAACATTGCTTGAAATTAACTAGAGAAACATCTAGTAGCTGGCATTATATATAATTAACTTCAATTCCATACAAGGACCAATATATACAAGAAGAGAACTTCAAGCTCTGTTGTAAAGGCTAGCTTTCCTTCCTATAAATACCCCTTTGTGAATGAACATCATCAAACAGAACAAATAACATCAGAAATCCTTGTCTTCTTCTTTTTCTTCTTCTCAATCTGCTGCACAGAGATATCATGTCCACATGCAACCCATTCCTTGAACTCCCAGAAGAACTTGGTTACGTGCAGTGTAGCTTTTGCACCACCATTCTACTGGCAAGTCAACTTAATTCATATATTAGTATGATAAATATAATACTAATTAACTAATGAGGAAGTATTCTTTCCAATTAATATATATCACTGGAGTGCAGGTGAGTGTACCATGTAGCAGCCTGTTGAAGATGGTCACTGTTAAGTGTGGTCACTGCACTGCTCTACTTTCTGTTAGCTTAGTTAGAGCATCATTTGTTCCTCTGCAACTACTTGCATCCCTTGGAGCTGATGAGGTAAATATATATGTGTGTTTTTTATATTCAATCTGATGTATATGACTGCATGTAAATCATTTTATTTCCCATGTCATGGAGAAGCCTTGTGTCTATCCTGGTGAAAAACAAGTGGAGGATGATATAGTTCCTGCATTAGTCCATGACAGTAAAAATGCAGGAGAGGATGAACGCATTCCTGCTACCACACTAGTCAATAAACGTGAGTAACATGCTTTATATATCATTATGTGTGTGTTTTGTTTTTAAGAACATGGAAAATATTTTTCTCTTCTTTTTTTTTTTACTCTCTTGGTTTTATCTTTCCCAGCTCCAGAGAAGAGGCAGAGAGCTCCATCTGCTTACAACCACTTCATCAAGTAATTATATGTTCTTTGCATAGAATTATATATGATTATGAATGCTCTTATATTAAGGCATATATCTATGACCAATATATATATTTATCCTTGTTCATGCAAATGCAGAGAGGAGATAAAGCGGATAAAATCAAGGGAACCAAACATTACTCATAAAGAAGCATTCAGCATGGCTGCTAAAAATGTCAGTAGCAGTTATATATAAATACATTGTCTCTTTTATTTTTTTCTCTTTCGAACTATTATTATTAGTTCATATATATTATGAATTAAAACCTCTGATGTGCCAACTTGCAGTGGGCTCAATTTCCTAGATTTCAGCAAAAAGGAGGAGGTGAAAGTTGCAGCCGGGGAGAAGATGGAAAAGAAGCTAAGGATCAACATGGAGAGGATTCATTTGCAGCAAACCTGAATGAACACAAGTCAAACATACAAAACTGAAAGCACCTTTGCTTCTCCATGTCACCAAGATTTAAGAATTAAATCACCAATTATGTAGCTTTGGAATTTATATTTCTACCTTAATTTCTATATGACTATATATCTATAAAGAGATAAAGAGATCCAGATAGTTTATTCTTCTTGAAGTACACTTATATATGCTGCATTATTTTGTTTTGAATTGAATGAATATATATGGTTCCTCCAAATGTTCGTATTTTGCAAATATATGGATAGAGCATCAGGTGCGTGCCACTGAATTTCACTAATTTAAGGTGTATGCCAAATAAAAAAAAATTAAATTAAAAATTAAAAAAGGGGTGTATGTCGGTGTATCAGGTCTTTCAGCTGAATAATAATTTTTTTTTAAATAATAAGCTAAAAACGTTCTTTTTTAATGAATATAAACAATACCGAATAGTACTGAAGCTCATATGTACAGTATATATATATTACAACAATAATATAAGAATCCCAAGTGAACAGTACTGTCGAGAGAAGGATTTGAACTTATGATCTTTCTCTTTACAATTTGGTGTCATACTATTAGGTTATCCAATGATTGACCTGTATAATAAATTTTTAAAGTAGATTTTCATTCGTTAATAAAAAGATAGTACGCCAATTTTAAATCAAGAGTGAGCACTGTTTTTGAGGGGTGTATATGCAACTTTCCCATTTAAAAAAAAAAAGAAACATTTTCATTTCACCTCCAATGTCCATGCGGACTGCTAGTTGAGCATATTTTTAATAGAAAAGTGGATTAAAAAAATTCAAATTATGATAAAATGAAATGATTTAAATAAAAAAAAAAATAATTCATTATTTAAAAATGTAAAAAATAATAAATTGTTAAAGGTATATTTTTTTAGTGGTACTGACCTCATTGGGTGAGATGATCATTGCCTTTGTGCACAATCTTGATGGCTCTTGTGCAACACCTTACATTAGTAAAATAAATAATAATAAATTATAGTTTATTGACCTTAAAATGTATGAAAAAAATGATGTGGTTTATTAAAAAAACAAAAAAATTAAAATAAAAAAAATTGTATTAACTAGAGATTGAAGATCCATAATCAAAGGCTTTCACTGATTAACCATCAAGACTAACATCAAAACTTTTAAATATTAACATGTAACGTAGATCACCGTCCATTTTAGTCTCAAAAAGAAATGAGCCGTTGATCTTACAAAGGCCCATTCATTTTGGCCAAACGACAAAAAGCAGCGCTCTTTTATTTAATCTCTTGTTCATCCGCGGGTGGCTCCTCCTCAGAGTGACAACCTCCGACCATCGTCGTCCGGCGAGAGAGATCGGAGCAACAGAAGCATCAGTCGAAGAGGAAAAATGGATGAATCCCATGTCAAGCAGGTGAGAATTTCCTAATTCCCAAATGTTTTCCCTGAAAATTCCAAATCTTGGCGCGGCTTTGATGCATCGATTTTGCTGATCTCCTTTTGGCTCAGATTATTGAGCATCAGGTGCTATCGGTCGCCAAGGTCGTGGAGGAGAAGCTTGACGAGGAGATCGCTGCACTGGATCGGCTTGATCTAGACGATCTCGAGGCCCTCCGCGAGCGCCGCATCCAGCAGCTCAAGAAGGCCGCTGAGCGTCGCAAGCATTGGGTCTCCCTTGGCCATGGTGAGTACTCAGAGATCTCCGAGAAAGGACTTCTTCTCTGCCGTCAAGGCCAGCGATCGTGTTGTCTGCCACTTTTACCGCGATAACTGGCCCTGCAAGGTACCATCTTTTCGATCTGTTTTCTTCGCCTTATGATTTGGTCGTTGTTGGATCATTCTTCTTGATCTTGGTCTGTGCCTTGGTCTCTCTGACTCATCTATTTGATTGCAATTATTAATGGAATATCTCCATAGTTCCATGGAGGAGAGGGGAAACCTGCTTAAAACGGGCAATAGCCCAGTTTTTATTGAGTTTGGGAAGTGGTTTTTCTCTTGATGATTTGTTGATTATAATGCATGCCATCGTACTTCTTTGCTGGAATTAATCTACTGCCATTGTGTTGTTTGCCACTGTAAGATGCTGTCTTTTTTATCTGTTTTCTGCATTGAGTTTCTCTCTTGGCGTTTGTCATTTGCTGGTCCATTTTCTTTACTGTTGAATTATCCTATAATATGGATAGTGGCTTGTGCTTGATCCTTATTGCGTGAGTTTATTGCGTGAGTGCTGTACTTGAATGTGATTATTGTCTGTGTCTGAATGAATGAGATTGATATTGAATATTATGAAAGTAGAAGTTTTCAGTTGAGTTAATCTGCCCTCATTTTAGTTAAATTTGGATAGATGACATCTGGTAATGGAGGTTGCATATGAATTATTGTCACTACATTGGCATGTAAATATCAGTGAATATTTGAGCAGATGTAGAAAACAGTATGTGTCGCACACTACTTGGAATAATAGTTCCCATTATATCAGTTCTGTGACCCAAGTTTTGCCCACTTTATCAGTTGATTTGACAAACTTGAAATAAGATTTGAGTTAGTTATCTAGCCCCTTGATTCCCTTGATAGTTAATGTGGGACAGAGTTAAAAAGAAAAGAAGAAGAATAGAAGTACCCACCATGATTTGCATTTCTTATTATCTACACATCCCTTGTTCACTCACACATAGTTTTTGTGAAGACCACAATGCACATTACGTTTACATCCAGGTGTTCTACAAGTGATATATTTAATCTTTTAGAACAAAAAAATGAAAATTTTTTTTATCAGATCCTTTACAAGGTATCTCTTTGATGGAATGTTTTTCATATGGTACATGATGACTTTTGATATGAACACTCTTTGAATTTGAGTGGATGAGTTTATATTATCCATTGTTGGCATTTAGACCTCTTGGATAGATCTTGATTAAAATTTGATTGATACACATTCTTAATTTTTTTTTCATCTTTTTGACTGCTCTAAAATTGGTGTTTTGATTTTTTTTCCCACTTGATTCAAAGGAAATTTCTTTATGGGATAAGGCTTCTTAAACCATTCCATATGAGAATATATCTGACTGAAGTTGGGTCAAATTAGATCATACAATTATACTTTAAACATCTTTTGAATGCTTTTAGAACAGGCGCCCCCATATAACAAAAGAATTGTGCTTATGTACACATATTGTATCTAAAATATGAGCCACTTTTTATTTATCTTTTTAATTTGACAACTAAGAGTTTCTGTTGTGAACTAACAAAAGGATATATGAAGGTCTATTTAATATATAATTGCACTTCCTCTCTGACATTTTTAATGTGGTCATTTTGCTTTTGCCTTATCTTGTATGCCATATTACTCTGCCAATTCTTCTTTAGAAGTGCATGTTTTTGTGAATAATCCTTATCTGTGATACGAGGCATAATTAGCAGAAGTGATTTAATTGTACTATTCTCTGGTAATTAAGATTGTTTATCCCCTTCCAAGACTTATGTGTGAAATTGTATTGTTTGCATGTTTTCTTTTACTTGATATGCATGAACAACATTCACAATAAAAGCATCCCTCTGAATATTTAATGGCATGGACCTCGCAAACTGAGCAAGAGATATGACATGCTAATGGATGGACTATCATGTAAATGGTCTTGGGCTCACACCATGCCTTGTTATCCCTTCTTATTGATATAATGAAAAAAAAAAAAAAACTTTGTCCTTGCTAATATTTTGACGGTGAGCTGTATATTTTTGTGTTATAAAAATACTGAATTAAGGCTTGTCTATGGAATAGTTTATAGGTGGAGTTTTTGCAAGCATGAATAATTATCTAGTCCATGTATTTTTCTCGCAGGTGATGGACAAACATCTAAGTATTCTTGCTAAACAACATTTTGAAACACGCTTCCTCAAAATTCATGCTGAGAAGAGTCCCTTCCTCACTGAGAAGCTTAGGGTTGTTGTTCTACCTACACTTGCTCTTGTAAAGCATGCGAAAGTAGAAGACTATGTGGTATGAGACTGTATCTTTATCAACGTCACTGTTAAATCCTTGTTTGTTCTCTCTCTTCCTCTCTGAATCCAGCTGAAAATGCATTTCATTTCAGGTCGGCTTTGATGAGCTCAGGGGCACTGATGAATTCAGCACAGAAGAATTGGAGGAAAGGCTTTCTAAGTCTGAAGTCATCTTTTTTGAGGGAGAGGGCTCTGCAAATCAATCGAAGCCCGCCACAGCTAAGAGAAGTGTCCGGCAATCAGAAAGTTCAAATTTATCTGATTCTGATTAGTTTGATCATATTCGTTTATTGTCTGTTGCTTGAGGATTCAGATAATTTTTATGGCTTTATTACCTGCTTTGTAAACATTGGAAGCTTGTGGCCTGCAACTGCCCTCCATGTTTGTCTTGTTGTATATTCCACTCAGTTATCTATGAGTTCAACTAATTAATCAGAGTTGCAAAGCATTCTATGATGTTTTATGGTTGTGTACCGACAATTAAATTGATAAGCCAGTGTAGAGATCCCATTATTTTAGATGTGAACATCAAACATTTTATTTAAGCATCATCATCCGCTGATACACATATAGATGTCGTACTTCGAAGGGACATGTTTGTTCAGGTAGGTTTCAAGGTACTAAGCCTTCGGAAATCATACTTTAGATGAGTACGTTTGATGAAATCCAGAGCTTGAGAATTGATATCTTCTGCTTCTTCAGGTTTATTCTCGTTCTTGATCTCTACCTCGACCTTGTCCTCATACCATTCAAGGTGCTCGACCCGGCCGAACAGCCCAGGCCGGTACTTGTCACTTGGTTCCATGTATTTCTTCTCCTCAAGTTGAGATTCTTGTTGGCTTTTCATGGCATTGCCCCTTTCAGCCTTGAACATCAAGGGAGAGAGATTGGTTGCAGATTGACCATCAGCGAAGGCAACATGCTTGTGCTCAAATGATCTTGGCATTGTGTTTGGGTTAATTTAGCACACTCTGTTTCTTTGTTTTCTCTAATATGAGACTATAGCATGGATGTCCTTATATATTCATAGAAAGATAATATTCTTAGGTGATAAAACTGCATCTAATGCTTCTTTTGTCATTTCAAAGCATCTATTCTCTTCTTTTTATTCCTCCAACTTCATCAAATAATTGTTGAGCATGATGAAAATTTACATCACATTGAAGTGATACTAGATGTAATTGAGATTCTAGATTCTCTTCTAGAGCATTGAAGTTGTATTCTTTTTCTCTTCTCTTATACATTAAAATGAGAAACAAATACCTATTCTTCTTCTAATATCTGAGTCCATGTTTTTGGTTTAAAATCAGTTAAACAAAGCCAGAATATAAAATGCTTGACAAGCCAAGTTTTACTGGACATTAGTCTGACAATGGATCAAGCTTGTCTTGTAAAATTAAGGAGACACATATTTCAAATGTTTAAGAGATACTAATTAAGCATCTTAACCAGAATAGAACTCTACAACAATAGGTGATCAAGTCATCCCAAAATTTACATTTCAAACTACTTACTAAAATTACTAGGTGTGTGTATCTATGGTGTTTGATCCAAGTAGTAGAAATTTCAATCGTTTAAACAAAGGTTATGAGTTCGAATTATGGGAAAAAAACATATCTTTTTATTGGAAAAAACTCAATAAAGCTCCAAGTATTTTATCCCAAATTAGTTTAGAATACGTGCCTTTTAAAAAACTAATGGATCGAGCATCAAGCATCTAAAAGTAAAACAAAAAATACCAAATGTCTAGGATAAAGACATTAATACTAATGATAACCATATCGACTACCACATATCCACATAACTGCATGATAGTTTATAGTACCTCAAATGGACTGACAAAGACTTAAAACACACTTATCTTTGGTGATGAGCAGTGAAAACCTTGCCAAAAATGAAACTAGTTAGTTTGAGCAAGTAATCAAGTGAGTTTCTGGTGTAAGAATTATCAATTATGGCACCTCATAATGCATGCGCTTTTCATTATGAACATCTCATTTTATATTCTTATTAATTTTTAAAATTAACAATTTTTTACTTATTTTAATAGTCCTATTTTAAAATAATGAGACTAGTACCTTTTGTTCATGTGTGTTTTGTCGTAGGACTTGCCTCATCAACAAATAATTCAACTGAGTCCATGTTTATGTAGCAATTGCTGTCATGTCACTGTGATATATTAATAACCTTTAACACATTGAATATTAGCTTTTGACTATCCACATGATTATTATTAAAGGTTTGTATATCTTGATTTATTTTGGATCAAATTATCTTCACAGTCAAAAAGAGAAGTTAAGTAAGTTTAAATATTCTGATAATTAATCTATTACAGTAAATAAGTTTAAATCTAATACAGAACATGGATAGTTTGGCCATATTTTACCTTTTTTTTTTTTAATTTCCCATTATATATATCCTTCATCCAACGTAATTTTTAATGATTAGGATAAAATATGCCATAACTCAAATTTTAAGATATAGCACGCCATCAAATTGTTATTTATTTTTATTTAATAAAAATAGATAGATTGCAAAATTTATTAGCGTCGCATCAATTGTCCTCTTTAATATGTCACAGCTTCAATTACTGTAATGAATGAGGAACATATTATGGTTTCCATTTTTAAAAAAATATACAGCAACTTAGGACTCAGTATTTGTGTGGGATACCTAGCTATGAAATAAATACCATAATAGATCTCTCTGGAAAAAATAAATAAATAAAATAAAATTATCATCATGACTAGACTATTCTGGTTGGTCTATATATGCAAAGGTTCGCTATATATGGAATAGTGTGTCTCTATTTCCAAATTCCAACCCACTTTTGCTTGGTTTGAATTTCAAAGTTTTATTTTATTTTATTTTTTGGGTTCATGACTTTTCACTTCAAGAAATTGATACCCTTTCCTTCTCAAGTCCAAACAAAACTATTTAATGAAGTGCGAAATGTTTGTCATGAATGATTAAGTTAATTAGTAAATTAATCTCAATTATATGTTCATGAGGCAAATTTCAAGTTCTATTAGCTCAATCAATCTTAATTTAGTTTTAGTTTTGGGCCCATGGATGATGGATTCACCAATATGAAATACTAAAATTTCTAGAAAAAAAATTGATTTTTTCTGAAAAATATTTTTTTGGTATGGATAAGAACTCAAATGCAAAACTATAATTTGTATATATAACTAAAGCGGCGACTAGTTAAATCAATTTATGTTGATTTATTTAATTTAATTTAATTTTTATATATATATCTATAAGATTATAGATTTTTTTAAAAAAGATGTATAAATCATAATTATTTAAAAATAGAAAGACAACAAAAATAACAATATGACTCTACAAAAGCAAAATAAACAAATAATGCTAAAATTGAAAAGAAAATATTCAGCAAAATGAAAGTGAAAGACAAGACTGACATAAAGCAAATATATATATATATATATATATATGATAAAAATACTGTAATAATAAACTGGGACAACAAACAACACTTCAAGGGAAGCAAAAATCTTAAACACCTAGTAGGGAAGGATCATCTGTTATAGGTAATATTAGTGGATCAATAAAGCTAAGATTACATTTAATCAGTGGGATAACTTCTTCTAGTCTTGTTGTTTTGTCAGCCAAGGTTACATTAATTCAAACAATTAGCATGTGATTGATTTTGTAAATCATCAAAGATACAAAGATATTGTGTAATTAAAATTAGGATTATTTTTTTTAGTAAAATATTCCAACAAATTTCACATATAAGAAATGCCCTCCAATAGGCACACTAATTTTCACTCAATTTAACCAAACACCCTTAAAAGTAGAGGAATGGTGCTCAAATTTTACAAGCATGTTGATAATTTAGAAGCAATTACCATATGGTTTCTAAAGATTGATAGCAGAACACACAAACAGGTGTTAAGAGCCTTGTTTATTTGAAGTTACAATATTATTGTCCCATATTAACAAGTTAAAAAAATCAACCAAATTTCAATAGATGAGAGACTTATAAGTGTTTGTTAAGAAGAGCAATTACTGTTCAGTATATATGATAAGTGAAAGAAATATACAACAATGAATGATATATAATTGAATATGCTATACCCAGCCATCCATGCAAATGTGTGTACGTGGGAATATAGATAGGTCTTTGGAGGGTGAGGCTGCCTGCTCTTAAAACCCCTAGATCTAGAAGCCATAGCTACAGAAAACCTAGATGAGACAAGTCCATGTGACAAATCCTTGGTTTCCAAACCCTAAACCATCCCAGCTGAACACATGGAGCCAGACATAAATGTCTTGGATCATGACTGCCAAAAAGTCCATTCTCTGAGAAAAGAAACAAAAACTTCATACCCTCCTTACATTCCCTTCATACACAGTTCATGTCCACTGTTACGTCCTTAATAAATATTTTTTTTTATGTAGTTTGCATGCAAGGGCAGGGGAACAACTTCTGATGGCCGCCAGTGTAATCATTCAAAATGATAGTCATGCAGACACCTACAAAACCCCCCTTTTTACCTTCCTCTCACTTCAAACTATTGGGTATTACCATATATCTCAAACACGCAATATTAATATGTAGACATATATATATACACACTCCCAGGCCACATCAATCAAATGCCAACTACCCAAAAAACAAAGAAGCACACATTAATATCTTGGAAATAGACGAGTGGTAATTAATTACTATGACTGTGAGAGCTCTCTCTTAGCTGTCATACATATACATGATATATATATATATATTTTTTATATATATTTATAGAAAGAGAGCAGAAATATACTAAATAACACAGAGACAACTAAAGTCAAACCTATGGACATACAACAGTGCAGCTAGATATACATACATGCAAGCGCATGTGTGCAAGACCGACATTAAAAAAAGGCAAGACAAGAAGCCGCCTCTAACTCACTCCTTAACCAGTTCCATATTCCCTCTTCTCTTGTTTGCTCTCTGCCACCTCATTAATGGCGGGTCGGGTGTGCTGTGCTGTGCTCTGTTTTCCTTTTACATGGAATGAGAAGGGACCTCTCCCGCCATTGGGAAACTCAAAGGCTCAGCGACAACAAAATCATACTCTTGTCCCATGCACGCGCGCCCCTGCACGGCCATCCATCCATCCTATTATTCCTTCTCATCACCTCAATATTATTATTATTATTATTATTATTATTATTATTATTATTATTATTATCATCATCAATAATATTTACGTTAAACCACACTCTCTTTAATTAATGCCCCTATTAATACTCAACAATATAAGTTACAATCATATATAATAATATTAATAATAATAGTAGAGTGGGGGTGCAGCTATAGCCGTTAGGAATTTCTATTGTTGTGATATATGCCTTTGCATGAATGTATCAATCAAAGCAGTACTAACTATCCCACTCCTCCTGTAAAACCTCTATAAATACCTCATCACTAGCTTCATCACCGTTCAAGAAGAGAGATGGAAGAAGTGAACCACAATAACAAGAAGTACAATGGCAAGAGAGGTGCAGTGGCTGGAGGAGCAGTGCAGCCGAGCAAGGAGGGAATGAGGTACCGAGGAGTTAGACGCCGGCCTTGGGGCCGTTACGCGGCTGAGATACGTGACCCTCAGTCTAAGGAGCGGCGCTGGCTTGGCACCTTTGACACGGCTGAGCAAGCTGCCTGCGCTTATGACATCGCTGCAAGAGCCATGCGTGGACTCAAAGCACGTACTAACTTCCATTACCCTTCCATTCCTAATCCCAACCATGCCTGGAGCTCCTTCTTCAACTGATACTTTGCTTCTCCCTCATCTTCGTCATTCTGACTGGTCATGGCCTGCCATTTCTAACCTTCACTCTAATTCCACTGCTTCTCCTTCTTTCAACACTCTTCTTCTTCGCAACCTCATTAATAGTTCCTCTTCTTCTTCTTCCTCCTCCTCCTCCTCTTTTGGTGCAAGTTCCTGTTAGTGTTGTGCCTTGTTCTTCTGTTTCTACTAATGATGTGTGTTGTGGTGCTGATGAAAATTTCATGGCTGCTGCTCCTCCAGATTGGCCTCTACTTCTGCAGGGGCAGCAGCCAAGTCGTTGCACTCAAGCAGCACCAGTTTCCGAGGTTGTACCATCAGCATGGGACTGCTCTGACTTCTTTCCAGTTGAGTCTCCGGATTCCGGGCTCCTCCAAGAGGTCATTAATGGCTTCTACCCACGGCCAGAGAAGACCATCACCACTCCTGCAGATGGCTTTTTGAACTCGAAGAATGATCAAGTGAACTTTGGAATGGATGTTGATCAGCAGCAGGTCATGCAGGAAGGTGTGGCGCCCATAAATCCTTTAGGATATTATGGCAACCCTAATGATCTCCCCATGGTCTCTGATGGCTTGCTTGAAGACATCATTCAGTATCCGGACTTGTTTGAGTTTTTCTCTGCTAAGTTACACAAGACTTGATCATATCACTAGCTTATGAATGTTTTCAGTTAAATTTAAGATTTAGGTTTCTCTTATTCTCATCTACTATTTCATGCTCTGATCCTTGTATCTTTCATGAACTTTGACAACAAATTAACATGAGTTACTCTTGATGTCTCTGCTAAGGTACATAACATAATATATATATATATATTAATATATCCATGTAGCAAAAGTGGCAACTGCACCACTTTTTAAGTTGGTATTTTTGCTGTACATGGACCAACAACCATATCTCCTGTGATACCAATTCCTATTCCTTGCCATCAAATCCGCAGAGATGTCTATAAAACATGCTTTTAAATACCTACCCTTTAAAACATGCGAAAATCCCTGCGATTCCAGTCCCTTTCTTTCTTGTAGCTCTTTTATTAGCAACTTTAATTAGTTCGTTGCCATATGAATTACTTATATATATATATATATACTTCACCATCAAATCAGTCATTCTCATCAACCAGGGAAACACTAGATGAACAGAGAGTGACAAAAAGATGCTCTTCTCTACTTGTATATCTGTTTAATTGTTTCTATAGTTCAATTTATGAACCAATATATCCATTTTGACAATGGAATGATACGCTCGTACAAGACTATGATGTTGGAATTAATAGAAATATTATTACTTGAAGTTGACCAAAAGAAAGAACTGAGATCCGGAAATCACTTTCCTTTATTTAGAAGTCTTTTCTTGTAAAGTATATTTAAGAGAAAGGCTGGCCTTGTCGGGGCCTTTTTATTCGCAATGTGTGCGTACAGTGTTTCAGATACCATTTTTTTCAATGGATTTGATCTTTATTCAATTTGGCATTAGATGATTGACATGGTTTGTACTCTTACTACACATCCATTCTGCTTGATTCTTATTCCAAGGATGTTGTTACTAATGTATTGTTTTGCTTAATTGCACTTAAACGTACATATATAATTCATATTTCTTCATATTATCTGGTGAAGTTACTAGATGCATGCATATATATATATATATATATATATCATTGTCCTTGATTTGAATCAACGTATAAGAAACTTTTAATTTTGTAATATTAAGAGTCTTAGCATGAAAATGAATGTGGTTATAATCAAGTCAGCGGTTATTAAACTCATTAATTAGTTGAACCAATGGCCACTGATCTAGAAGACAACGGTAAACTCTCCATCATTAATCATTTCAGTGCTCAACGTTTAATACATAGATCAATAGATAGATAATTTTTATATTCAACTTATGTATGTGCACATTAATAATAGACTAAGAAGTTCTACGTACGAATTATATGAATTAGAATAGATAGAAAAAATGGCAAACTGTCCTCAACAAGGAACAGGAACAGGAACATAGACTAAGATAGCTAGTTAAGTTTCAACTATATATGAAGGACTTTTTCCGTAAAGGACTTGGCCAGTGTACAGTCTTTGTTGTGAATAATAAATAATATACATATATATACATATATATGTTTGTATAAATTGTTGGGATGACTTAAACCGCATTCGGTGGACAGCACACTTGCAGAGTGGAGGGAGCACTTTAAAACCGGCCGCTTTGAAAACTCTCGTTAACATGAATATACACCCTTTGAGGTGTGTGCACCGGAGTTGAATGACCGGGTAAAACTTCATACACACTAGAATGAATAAACCAAAGCTTTATTGACACCGGTGAGAGCCATTACCGAATAAAAATGGAAAGAAGAAACTACAACGCATAAGGGCGTGTTTGGTTCGCCGAAGTGGAGACCGAAGTGACGGAAGTGGGAGTTGATGTGACACTTCCACTTGTTTGGTTCACTCGAAGTGAGGTCAAGACGGAAGTTTGCTACTCCAAAACCTTCCACTTCATCTTTGACTTTGGGAAAATTTTTGACCAGTGGGGACTTGCTGTTTCACTTTCACTACGTGAGTTTAGCATGAGTGATTAAAAATCACCCATTTTATTTATTTTATTTTTTTCTATGGTTTATTTTTTTATTTTTTTATAATATTTTATTTTTTTTATCCTTTTTTTATCTTTTTATCGTTTTTATCATTTTTTTATCTTTTTATTTTATTATTTTTATCTTTTTATTTTTTTATCTGCTATTGTTTCTTTTTAATTAATTAATTATTTTTTTATTGTTTATAAAAAAATATTTTTTTATTGTTTTAATTTTTATCTTTTATTTTTTTATCTCGTTATTATTTTTAATTATTTAATTATTTTTTTATTGTTTATAAAAAAATATTTTTTTAAAAATTATAATTTTAAATAATTATAAAAGTCTCAATCCAACAAAGTATAAAATGAGTAACTTCACCCATGACGTGAAGTGATGAGTAGAAGTTCATTTCCATCATTTTCTAAATTTTAACTTCCACTAATTAAACAAAAAAAGTAGTTAGTGATTTGACACTTCTCTTTCAACCAAACACATGGAGCCCAACACTCAACTGAAACTTTCACTCGATCGAGTGGCGACTTCAAGACTTGCACCACGTTTGGGACTACTTCCGAGCCAAACGCACCCTAAGCTTTAAATATAAGAGGAGGTCACACAATGAGTGAAATCTAACTGCTTAATCAGGTATGAGATTGTTAATTATTTGACCGAAATCAATGAAAGAATTAAAAAAATCAAGACTGTATTTGACGGTTATGACGAAGTCCTCCAATTTGAATATTTTACCGTTCAAACTTAACAGTCCGAGCCAACCACAAATGATGACCAATATTTCTAAGAAAGAAATTAAGGTAGTGATTTTCCTAAAACAATTGAAGCTTGATAATTATTACAAAAATTATCTCACATGGCCACCACAAAAAAAAAAACACTTGACTTATATGTGAAAAGTTAAAAGTGTGACTCTCTCCTGTGTTTCAGAAATTTATCCACATTGTAAAAAAAAATTTAAATAAATTTTTTTTTTGAAATAGAGTCCATGGTTAAAAAATGTAAGCTTGGCAAATGCACATGAAGCTTGAATTCTTTTTAAAATAATAAAAAGTGTTTGTGCTACAGTGACTTATCCAGATTGTATAAAAAAAAACCTCAAATATAAAAAAGATTAAAAAACGAAAAAATTGAAATAGAATCCACCGTTCAAGTGTAAGCTTGGCAAGTGTCCATAGAAGCTTAAGATCTTTTAACTTTGAGGATTAAAACTAATTTTCATTTTTTGTACTGTAAAAGTGTTGAATATGGTCGTTTTAATTCATGACGGCAGGAGAACAAACAAATGACACATGACTTAAAAAGCCTGTTTTCTTTTTAAATCATGTTCCATGTCATGCTGGTGATGTGAAATAGTTGCCGATGTGACATGCTTTGCCGCCCCCACCATTCCATGCCAATAACCACGTCTGTAATTTGTTCTCTTTAACTTGATGTTCTTATTAATCCCACTTAATTAATCATTGTGGTTTTCTCTTTTAATAATATAATTAAACACTAAAATAAAGAAGGAAAAAAAAAACTTTTTTAATATTTTAAAAACCCCATCAGGCAAACTGAGCCCACCACGTACCAGGCATGATGTGCAACGAAATGCATGTGGGTCACGTGGAATGAGTACAAGAGCCGTGTGTGCTGATATGGTTCATGGCCCATGAACCATGTTACACCATGCCATCCATAAAGTCATGAAATGCAAAAACCTTTTTCATCGGTGCACCTTATTCACCATTATGACTCAAATAAATCACGTCCATACGTTTGCCTAAATTAAATAATATACATTTAAATCATTTCAGTGCGTCACACGCTAAAATTTTGGAATAAATTCCTGGCATAGGGATAAAATATCCCAATGGCATATATACTTAAATTGACAAAACATTAAATGCATTTTATAAAAACATCAATACACTAAGTATTCAATCATTTTCGCTTGCATGTAAAACCAAAACCAATTCTTGGCGTCATCAAATGTCAATAGAATTGCTTGATCAGGAAAAAGAATTTTTGCAAGTGTCCATGATACTCTAACAAAATAATATAATTCATTGTGAGCATATAAAATATGTGGTAAAATAACATAATTTGAAGTAATGAAGTAGAAGAATATAAAAAGCACCTGTAAAACAAAAGTTGCTATCTTCTGGCTCCCAGTGGCACATGGTAATGTCCTCTTTGGTAGGTGGTTATGTCCTCCCAGATGAACAAAAACACTCCATTTTTATATAATGGTTGTCATTCTGGCAGACAAATGAATGATCTTCAGCCAGATAAGCAAACAATAGATGCCTTCATTCAAGGACTCCATATGGAAGCAAACTGGACCATCACAAGCCTTCTTCTATTGAAAAAAGCATTTCCATCCCTGCATCTTTGGATTAATAGAAATTAGTATATCAATAAAACTCATGCTTAACAAATCCAAAAGAGTTCACATCAAAAATTAGACTTTTTATTACAAGTTCAGATGGAGATATTTTGTTTTTGGTGGTCACAAGCACAGCACAAGCAACTTTGAATTGAAGTTCGACTGTGAAAATGACTGGCATTTTCCTATTTCCAAGTCATGTGAGCGCTGGTCCACCAGACTTCCCTTATCATTGACTGAAAAATCTTGAATGTTCTTTTGCCCTATCAACAACTAGTTCAGGCTGTTTTCATTACACCAATAACTCACGAAAATGTTTATGGCCATCAGCAATTTGATTTTGAGAGGGTTTTCCTCATTTTTGAGAACATTCACAAAAGAGTGCATGAATCCAAATCTCATAAAAAAAATATTAATTACTAAAAGTAGAGATACCTCAATGCCATTAATCCAGAGAAATAACAAAAGATCTGTTGATTCAGCTGACATAATGATACTGCTTTAGTTTCAACCTGCACAGATCGGAAAAACTAAAAAAATGTCAACACAGCTACGATCTCATCATCCTCAGCATACAAGACAAACATAAATTTGTCCATTAACCAAGCAGTCCCAACAGTTCAAATGGAACAAAAAGAAATAAAGCATCATTATTCAACAGCTTGATGTTTTCAGAATGGCATTTAACCACAATACCAAAACAGGTGAACCAGAAGTCAACACAGTATCCCATTTAACATAGATTCTTACCTTTAAAACCTAGGTAGGGCATCATGAAAAGAGCACCATATTCCCAAGCAACATATGTAACACATTCCTACTGATAACAGCAATCAGGTTTCCTTCAATGCAAGAACTTTAAACAAATCTATAGAGTTACAACAGAACAATAGAATTTTTTTTTTTAATCTTTGTTTTCTCATATCAAGTTAAGCCAGAGACTTACAGAAGAATCCAGCAAATCTCATGCAGGAGGGCCATCTGCTAAATACGAGTAAATGCATCTCTATTACAAGTGGCATTAGCAACACATAACTTCGCTTTAACAAGACACAAAGAAACAAAAGAAGGAGAAAACTAGGGAAAAATCAACACAAGGATCAGGGCATTGTACAAATCCCTTCTAAAGCTTGCTGACCATGAGATATCTACTTGGTTAATTTAGCAATATAATATACATCATCAGAAACATCACTTTACCTAGTAATTGTAGCCTGTAACCAATAGTCTAAGGGTGGTTTGTTGCTCATTACCGAATAAATTTCATAAACATAAACGACCAATGAACCGGAACTAATAAGAATACACCATTTTTGAGAATTAGTTGATATAAATGATCAAACCTTCAAGGATAAAGTCTTCATCATACAACTTATTCCTTAATCCAACTTCCTCAAGCCAGAAAAGGAAAAACCATTAGATCAGGGTTTTAGATAAGAAAAAATTTCAACTCAATATCAAAAGGGTGAAACCAAAAAGTTAAGTGGTCAAAGGATAGAACCATTACAAAGTTCATGTGTTGATAAATTACAGGATATGGCCCTAATTATAATTGTTCATGCCCGAGAAACTCAAAGTCAAGAAGCCCTTGTGTATCTGCCAATATGTGAAACAGGCAATCTTCAGTAATTTTCTGTTCATACAATTTCTCACAACAAAACCATGTTCATTTACATCCTTAATTCCAACCTTCATAATTTATTGTGTATATTGATGGCACAACTGTAATACTCAGGTAACACATAGATTAGTACGCAAATGGCATCTTTGATAAGAGAAAATATTTAGATGTATATTTAACCATTAGGTATATAGAATATCATTGAATCTGCATGCACCTCATTCTAAAAGAATAAAGGCGAATAAAGCCTGTGCAAGTTTGAGAATGTACCAAACCGGACACATTAAAATAGATATCAACATATAATCAGTAAAAGCCTCCTCAAGCATAGAAAATTACTTAAAAGAGCAAAAGGTACTCCTAAAATGCATTACAAAGGGCAGAACATCTTCCTCATAAAGTACACAAAGCTTGTAAGAAAGAAGCATTTTTTGTCATGTTTGAAAAATCAATATAAGCCAGGCACATGAAGTAACAAATGCTGTCACACACTTACCTCACAAGTCCGAGTTGTAACACCTTTCTAAGGAAACACATTGCGGAGTATTGCCACCAGAAAAGTGGTTATTGTAATTATACCAGTAAATCAAATTTCAAATGATGCGACATGATGTCAGACAGAGAGTTTACATAAATCAGATGATACAATGGAGTCAATAAGAGCATCACAGCAAGTCGTGAGAAGAATACATGAATAAATTAGTTTCAAGGGAAAACAAATTTCCATAATAGTGAACTTCAGAAATGTCACTTTTTCATCTACACAGCATCCAAGTTTAATATAACATACCACAAGGGCTACTTCCCATGGTAGCTCTGCTCCTGGCATGAGCTCCTTTGGTAAATAAATGCGCCAAAAAGCAAGCATGAAGTGACACTGTAAACTCTTGAAATACAACTGCACATTTCTAGCCCTCATTGATCATCCGTGCTTGCCTACTTCCCTCAGAAAAATCATCAAATAGTATTCAATTACTACAATTTCACAGGCACCATTTACCAAAGAAACCTTCACAGCAACATAAGTAATCTCCTTCTGTGCTGCATCCAATGGGAGCTAGCCACTCTCTCTCATGCAGTTGCCTGGAAGAAGGTACTTATACTTATCAACATTCTGAAGTAAATAAGCTGGGAGATGAACAGCAGAATAAGAGCTTGGTATAGGTCCCATCTTCCCGATGATTTCCTTGAATGTATACTCCTCCGGAAGCATATCAAAAAGGTCAGCGCCATGGCAAATCACATTCTGAATTCTCGAAGGCTTCAAGTAATACTTAAACCTCACCCGATCAACATGACTGTAAGCCTTCATCTTAAATATGAATTCATCAATACGTCTAAAGCAGAAGCTGCAGTGCCAACCAGAATCTGCCAAAAGCTCGTCACTTTGACGATAATGTGCGTATCTTGTCTTCCCGGAGCGATACCTATGGACGGAGGCCCTCCAGCTCTTGTCATCCAAGAAGAACTCGAAAGAGTAGAGATAGTTTCGGAGCTGGAGGTGCAGTTTTTCAGGAATGTCATCGCACCATCTGAGAAGATTGATGGTGTGACCACTGGGGATCTCATCAGTATCAGACATGATGAGCAAGTCATCATCGGCTATGCCAGCGATGCGGATAAGCTGATCCAAGGCGACACGCTGGTAGGATTCCTCAACAAAAGGGTTCTCGCCCTTGACGAATCGCCCAGGAAAGGTGCCATACGTGAGCCTGGACTTGACGAAGTCGAAGCGATCCCGGTTCTGGGCGAATAAGAAGGGCTTGAGATTGCCGGTGAAGGTGGAGTTCGATTCGAGGAGGACGAACTCAGAGACGTAAGGGTGAAGCTCGTTCCAGCGGATGGAGAGGATATCGAGTTCATTGTTGAAAAGGACGGCATCGAAGACGCGGCGGGGGGTCTCACGGATGCCCCAGCCGTGAAGCCGGCAGAGATTCTCCATGGAGACGTTTTCATGGTAGTAGTGGGGGATGTAGTTGAAGGGCTTGGGAGGGGATTCCCACAGTGGCCGGAGGAAGTAGGTGATCTTCTGTCCGTGAAGGTAGATGACAAAGATGCAGAGCGGGATGCCGATCACCAACAACAGCAATGCCCTCAGATTGAATCCTCTCAGGATGCATCTCAACCTCGCTGCTTTCGATGCCTGCAAAGCAAAACCCCATTTTTAAAAAAAAAATTTATCAAATCGATAATCAGAGAAAACAAAAACAAAGAAAAAGCAAAATTCGATCTGGAATAAAGGAAAAAAAATTAGGAAAAAAAAAAGGCGATTCAGATCCATGGAATCCAAAACAGGGGGAAAATCAGGGTAGATCTGAGGAAGAGAAACACAAACCGGGCCGCAGACGTCCTCGCAGATGTCATCGGTTTTCTTGAAGTTGTAATACCCTCCTGATTCCAGCATCGTGGAAAGAGGGAAAACCCTTTCTTTTCCCAAACTTTATCTCTTCTTTTTCCTTATTGGGGTTTGGATTGGGGGATTTTGAGGGTTTGAAATTCCTAAAGCCGGATGAGACAACGACGACGACGACGACGGTGGTGGCCGGGCTACGAATCAGATCACCGACCAAACCTCACCGCGTCTCGGTGGCTCAGAGATTGGGATCAACCCGTGCCCCCGGCGATGCTTCCCTTCTCTTCCTCTCTTCTGTGTTTCTCTGGCTCGCTGGCTTTTTCGTATTTTATGCGCGTCTTTGCGAAAATGAGAGAGAGAGAGAGAGAGAGAGCCACTCTGTCTTCTCAAAGCGGCTAATTATAGCCGTTTGGAATACCTATATTATTATTATTATTATTATTATTATTATTAATTACTATTAATCTCTGGAAAATTAGAATAGTGACGGCAACCTTCTGAGTTCATTCTCCTTTATTCATATAATTAGAAGCATCATATGTATATATATATATATATCTACACATATTATTGATAATTTTTTAAACTTTCCTTAACGCGGTCTAAAAAATAGCTTAATAAATTAGTCCTATGTTTATTGTTTACAGCGCTGACGCAGTGCGGCACTAGTCGGAATGTTATTATTATTGATTATTGATAAATTTTACTGCATTTATTAATTTTATAAATAAACTATGGTCATAAGATAAATAAATTTAGAAATGAATTGATAAATTTGTGATAGTAGTAAACGAGTGGTGTTGTTCTGCTCAACCTTATCCAAATTTTAAAATTATATTTCTATTTTGTCAATATATATATATATATATATTGAAAGACAAACAGTATTTCTAGTTTCACATGTTTTCAGTTTCCGAGATCTGTTTTGTGGAATATTCTTCAGCACTAAGCAAATGGGCATAAGAAGACCTGCTGGCCGTGCAATCCGGGTCACCCCCCTGAGTGGGTCAGTGGTTGGGTGCCATACCACCAATGTGAGTTATTACGGCTATATTATACATATACATATAGTAATACTTATATATATATATATATATATATATGTCTTATCATCGCCAGTACGATAGTGGCCACCAACCTCTCCTTGTCATCATAATATTGTGCTATTGGATTCATTCAAATACATTCATGGATCAGGCTCCTACTTGTGCATTTACTTGTCAACACCCTTGATATTTTTGAAATATCTGATGATGATTTCTTATTTTTATTTAGTAATTGTCAAAAATCCTTTAGAAATTTCCTATGTGTACACTTGGGCTTTCTAAATTTGGATATTTTTAAAAAAATATTTTTTTTCATGTTAGTTTACTTTTTAGAAACTCTGATATAAAAATAATTATTATTAACATAAATAACCTTCAGTCTTTGAAGCGGAAATATATCATCGAAAACATCAAATATTAAATAAAAAAACATATTAACTGAAAACTTATATAGTTACACATAATATTAAATAAAATTATAATTATTAAGTAAAAAAAATATGTTATAAGATAATATAAATGGACTGATATGTAGTAAAGGAAAAAAAAAGTAATGAAAAAAGAGTAAAAATTCAAATGTGAGAATTTTTGAAATTTTTAGGGGCTAAAAGTAGTTTTCATTTCTTATAAAGTTTATTTTACTTAATTTTTTAAAATAATTTTTTTATTTACCATCTCTTGCAAATTTTAATATTTTATTTCTCTCCTCCATATGTGGTATTTTCTAAAATACCAATATAAATATTTAAAAAAGATATATATATATATATATAATCCAATTTAAAATATCAAAAGCTACTAAAAAATAACAATAAAATAAATTGAAAATAAAAATAATAATAAGATACTTCTAAAGAACAAAAGTAGGAAAGTAATTTCACAATTTCTTATAGATGGCAAGTTAAAACTTTTATGAATATCATTAATATGAAAAAAACAGCTGTTCACAGAACTTTTGATTTTTTTAATTACGAAAAAAATAAAAAAATAATAGTTATCTTATTGTAGGGAAATGTTATTTCATTTTTGTTATATTTATTTTTTTTTTCATGTTCTTTGAATTTTAAAATTCTGATTTTAACCATAATAGTGTTTATGTATTCTAAAAGAAAAATTAATTGAATTGTAATCAATTAATTATTGTAATGGAATCTCCTGCGGAATAAGCATCATTTAAACCTAAACTAGTGACTAGTGAGGAAAATTTTTACCATACAAAACAATAAAGCCCACTATAGAAAAGGTCAAAGTGAGTTATTTTAACTTTAACTTTGCAGGTATTAGATAATATTTTCAAATAATCACTTGAACCACATGCAAATAACCTTTTCATCATGCTTTTTATATTTGTTTTCTATCAATAATATTATAATCAAAAGTAATTTGTTTAATTAATCTTGATGATCACCACTAAATAATTTTTTACTTATAAATAAACCACAAGAAAATTAAAATTAGTTATCTGAATAAAATACCTGTAAGGAAAATATATTATCGCCATGTATTATTAACAAATTTATAATTCATCTTTATTTTTTAAAGTAATTTGGTGGACATTTTAAAATTTTTGAGGAGAAAAATGTTTTTTTTTTATTTTTTTTAAAAAAAGGGAGAACCTCAACAGAAACAACTACCAAGTACCAACAGCCAAGCAAACTATGAAGTAAAAACAAGCGAGCGCCAGCGACCTGGGGGTCATTGAGTACACGGGTCGCCGATGGAGCTCTCACCGAGTGGTGAGAGTTCGATTCTACTGAGCGGACATTTCGGGAGTTGTGAATAGTGGTTGTGTCTGGGTGGTTTCATGGCACGTGGTCATGCCCCGTCCCCACTTGTCTCCAGGCGCACATGCGCCCTCGCGGCCTCAGTGGGTTCGCCCCTGCTCCTCTTTCCCAAAAACAAACAGGAAACTCCATACAAAAGACACCAGTGTTGGTCATTAGGCCATCCAATGAAGGAAATTGAGAGGCCATTGAAATAAATTTATAATTATAAACTACACAACAAACAGCTTCTTTCCTGCCATTCTGCATCTTTCTATTTCTTTTGTCACTTTCATATTGTATGTATCTCCTTTTCTTGTTTCAAGTTTGATTAATTAAAAAATAAAATAAAATAAAATAAAACAAAGTGAAAGCAAAAGCAAATAAAGTAAAACAATTCCCTTAAAAGCAAGCACATGAGCTTTGTCCAATGCTGCTCATTGCTATCTATAAATCAGCACAGTTAAGACTTATGTTGCTCTATGAGCTCAAACTAATTTTTAAATTTTAAGTTTATAGAAAAATAAAAAAAGGAGATTATAAATCATTAATCTATGTTAAACAATATAAATACTCCTCATCACTTGAACAGAATAATATGAAGATCCAAATACAAATGATATAGAGGTATAATGATGTGTCTTTTGTCATTATATATGTATGGTAACATGACCTGGTCTAAATAAGAATAATTGCCATTTAGAATTTGATAGAAAATTTTATTCATTGTTGTCATATTGAAGTGGAATCTGTTTTGAATGAGTTTGGGGGGGATCAATGCAAGTATAGAAATACATTTTAATAAATAAACCATTTGGATTGATAGTAAAGAATGGAAGGTATTAATACGATTAATCAGACAAACAAATAAAAAAGGTCATCTATTTGTGATAAATATGGCTGTCCAAAGATGTCCTTGTTGGTACAAAAAAGTCATGGTCATGTTTAATGCTTAAAATTGTAGGTGACCTTACCTTTATACATTTCTGCAAATTTTCTAAGTTCTTCATTGTCTTCTTGACTAAGTCATTGCATTCATAGTTACCAGCACTTCCTAACTCTTTTTAAATAATTTAAAAGTATTTTTCTTTTTTGTGATTATATATATATATATATATAGGTTTATTAAAAAATAGATATTTTTAACTTTTTAAAGTAAAAGTTATTGAGTGAAAAAAACCCACAAAATGGATAAAGGTTTGAAACTTTACACACATGGTACTATTTAGAACGGTTTACTTTGGCACAATACTTTAAATTATTGTTTGTTAACTATATAATGTGTCAATGTGTGAGTACTCTATGGGAGAAGTCATATTTTTTTATCTTTCTAATATTACATGGTCAAAAAATTTACTATTATGAGGTTATAATCCATGATATATCATTTTAGATAGACATAATATATTTTTATTATCAGGGTGTTAGCTCATGCAAGAACATACATAGAAAAGAAAACATCATTTAGTTGATTTGGTGGGAAATTTCGAAAAAAACATAACAAATCTTAGAAGCATATGTTTTATATGAACTTCAATGTGAGAATGGTAAGGGAATCAACGAATTGTTGACTAGATCGAACCATATAAGTTCATCAGTTTTTAATTATTTATTTATATTAATTTATTTTTGGGATAGATCATCAATCATGTGTGAGAGGCTTAAAGTCAAGACATATACTAACCCAACTTATACTTGCAGCCTATAATTTTGTTAAGGTTGTTTTCAGATTAACAAAAAGTAATCAGAAAGACTCATCAATTTACAACCAAGCATTCAATAATCCAAGCCGTCCAACGTTGCTCATAATATTCAAATTTCTTTTCTGAAAACAACAGGCAATTAGGCAAGCCAGTAATAAAATACAAAAATGTTAGAACAATAATTGTAAACACAAAATTCAAGAGCCATCTCATGAAAACTATTGCAGAAAAAGGCAAACACTTGATGGGTGACTCTGAAGACTTTTCTTTTTGTTATGTATCTTGCCAATGGAAATGTGACCCTTGTCTAATGTTGTTAATCAATTGAGTTCCTCATGAATACGAAACTAATTACTTTGTTAAATACCCGGATAAGGATGGTGATAAGCTTAGTAATACTTTCTTGGAATCGAATGAAAGTTTGAAATAGTGGTCTTGATTTTATTATTAGATAAGTCAACTAGCATGAATGAAATAACACAAATTCTTAATTGAATCAGGGAGCAATTTGATCGTTTACTTTATGTAACAAAATTATAGTTTGAATTGATTTTCCCTACTTCAGAGTGTAATTAAAGACTGCAATATTTGAAACAAATGAACCAAAAAAAGTTCGGCAAATCACAGTATATAATATCTATTCATCATGAACTTAAGCTGTTAATCTCTTCAGCCATTTGGCATTAGGCACATTTCATTACAGAATGCAATATGGTTTGTCTCAATTTCTGAAATGTAAGCAACAACACTGCAGAAGATGAATATAGATCAACAACCTCAGTAAAGTGCTAATCTATGAGTTACCAATAGTCATTGCAAGAACAATCCCCATCTCTAAAATGATGGAATCTATTCCTATCTCTTACAACAATGTCCCTTTGGTACACCTTAGAGATTAGCTTAGTTGCTAAGTGGCAATCAGTGCACACCCTGAGATTCTTCGACACTCTGATGACACTACCAGGTTGAGACTTGATGAGCCCAAATGCAATTGCTAATTTTTCACTATGGTGTGAAACAGAGACTTCTTTCTCATCTTCTTCTGCGTCTAGTCTGGCCTCAGCTACGTTTGGCACATAGCCGGCTAACTTGATCTTTGAGACCATTTCCTCGATCTTCTCGTATATCTCCTTTGAGAGAGGATGAGCACTGTCTTCTGCAAAGAACTCATGGATCATCCCATCCATCTCAATCAGACTACAACCTGGTGTTTTCTTGATTCCTTTCTCCTTCATTTGGTTCCTCACAATAACAGCATCCTCCCATCGACCGACAGATGCGTATATGCTTGATAGTAGTATGTAATCCCCACTATGCTCAGGGTCCAGTTTGACAAGTTCCTTCAATGATTCTTCTGCAAATTCAACATTTTTGTGAATTTTACATGAAGACAGCAATGTTCTCCATATAACAGCATTGGGTTCTATTGGCATTCTCCTAATAAAATCATATGCCTCGTTAAGGAGACCAGATCGGCCGAGAATATCAACCATACAACCATAGTGCTCAATTCTTGGTTGAATCCCATATTCTTGACTCATACTATCAAAAAACAGCTGCCCCTCCTTGATCAGTCCAGCATGACTGCAAGCAGAGAGAACGCACACGAAAGTCACGTCACTAGGTTGTTCATTAGTTTCTTGCATTGCCGAAAAGAACTTGAGAGCCTCCCTACCACGTCCATTACTAGCTAGGCCCTTAATAAGCACCGTCCATGACCAAGAATTCTTCACTGGCATCTTCTCAAACACTTCAACTGAATTCTCAATACATCCACACTTGGCATAGAAATCCATCAGAGCAGTGCCAAGATTGACCGTGAGCTGCATCTGCTTTCTTCTTATATAGGAATGCACCCACTTACCAGTCTCTAGAGCTCCCAAAACAGCACAAGCAGAGAGGACACTAACCATAGTAACTTCATTTGGATCAACATTTGTCATCTGCATCCTATGGAACAATTCAAGTGCCTCTTTACACTGATTCAATTGTGTATAACCAGAGATCATCGCACTCCAAGCAACAACATCCTTAAAGGGCATTTCATCAAACAAAGAGCGCGCTTTATCAATCCGTTCACACTTGGCATACATATCCACAAGGCAAGTGACTAAATTCAGGTTACTTTTGAGCCCATTTTCCTCTATATAGTGATTAATCCATTCTCCTAAGCTCAACTCACCCAACCTCCCACAAGCTGTAAGAACACTGATAAGTGTAACCTGATCAAACTCAGCACTGGTCTCCAACATCTCTCGGAACAAACTAACAACATCCATCCAATCCCCAGCTTTGAAATACCCAGCGAACATAGCATTCCAAGTGACCACTCCTTTAACAGGCATTTCATCAAACAGTGCCCGTGCAGTCCCAACCTCACCGCAGGTTGCGTACATATGGATCAAACTATTGATCACAAAGTCAACAGAATCAAACCCGGATTTCAGAACAAGGGAATGGATTTCTCGGCCATGGGCGAGGGATTTGAGTCGGGAGCACGCCTTGAGAGCGCAAGAGAAGGTGAACTTGTCCGGTGAAACAGAGCTGGTGATCATCCGGCCAAAAAGGAGCAGGGCATTCTCTGGGGCATGGTGGAGGATGAAGGCACGGATGAGGATGTTGTAGGATTGAGTACGAGGGGTGGGGATCTGAGCGAAGACTTTGAGGGCGTAGGCGAGGTTGTTGGGGAGGAGGAGGGCGGAGGATTCGAGTAGGTTCTCGGCGAGGAAGGGGAGGTGGAAGAGGAGGCCTGATTTGATGAGATGGCCGTGGATTTGGCGAAGCTCTCGGAGGGTTTTGCATTGCTCCAAAAGGAGCTTTCTTGGATTGCTTAGGATTGATCTTTCCGGAACGACCAAGGGTTTGGCGGGGGCGGGAAGGATAACCGCCATGTTTGAATTTTGCCCACCCAAACACCTGCTCTAACATTATTATGATAATCATTTACTATAAAAATTATTATATATATATATATGACAAAAACTTTCTTTTGTTTAGATATTTATATGGAGCTGTGTAAGTAGAAAATTGTTGGAGTCACGTGGAGATTTTTAATAAAAGTTGGAAATTTTTTTATTATATATATATATATATATTAAAGTTTTTATTCTTGATTAATGTTTGTGTGCTTCAAATAAGCCGAAGTTAGAACTTTTGTCGTGAACTTAATAAATAGCCTGTGATTTAATATTTTTATCAACAGTCAAATCAATAATTCACTTTTTCAATATTTCTAAACTATATATATACATTGAAGAGTTTAGTTTGATCAAACACAATTTGATCGGTGATAATTATCTACCTCCAGATTCAATTATTATTAAGAGTAGACATATATTTTTTAGCAAATTCTATGTAGCCCTTAAATTCAATAAAACCAAAATTAGAAGAATTACTAACCTAAATTAAGTGAAGTATTGATTTCACTAATAAAATCACATATATGTTTGTTTTAAGAAAACTTTCAATTTTACACTTAAAAATCTTTGATTTTTTTACTAAACTAACTACCATAGATGGATGACATATTCATGGTATGGTTGTTACGTGTTTTTATTGTATTGATTAAATGTCTCTATTATGGAATCACTGTATAATAATTTATGCTAACTTAGTGAATGGTAGTTGGATTATGTCCATTTTTTTAGGGAGTTTTGTAGGTGTATCTCTAAATAATTTTGAAAATTATATATTTATCCCTATAATAAAAGATAATTACATACATACCTCCGAATAATACATATAATTGCATATATACCCCTAGGGGTTCAAATCGGTTGAAAAACCATCCATTAACAAACAAACCGATATATAAAATGACCATTATACCCATTTTCATATATACCCTCGAACACTTTTTTTAATTGTAAAATGACTATTTACAAGGATTTATTTTGGATTTTTTGTATATTTTAATCCAAGTTATAACCATAGTTAATAAAGTTTGATTAACTTCTGTTAGCGGAATCTAACAATAGAGCATATATACGATTACCTATATTTTTCGGGGTAATATATACAATTATGTTTTTTCTAAGGGTAAATATGTAATTATATAACTTTTGAGGGGTTTATAATTAACCAATTTTTCTTTTTTTTATGGCAAATGTTTAAAGTCATTTTTTGTTAATTAATTTTAAAAATAATAACTATTATTTGGAAACATTATAAACAATAAATCATTATAACCTTATACAGATTAATAAAGTAACTATCATAGTCAATCGATTGGATAAATTTTAACTTTTAGGGAGGGAGAGAGATTAGAGGTGTATTTAGATTAGGATGTGAAAACTAAATAGATAAAAAAAATTAAGACCATAAATTAAAAAAAAAATCGTGAAAACATAGATAAATAACAATTTAAAAATAATGGGAATTTTAATTTGTTTTTTGTTTTTAAGTCCATGATAATATATAAAATAAGTTTAAATTCAAATGTAAAATTTAAAATTTAAATTCTAAATATCTTCTATTGATATTTAAAAGGTTTTAATTAAAAAATCTAAAAGGTTTTTTTGGGTTG
The DNA here is from genome assembly GCF_009730915.1 of Dioscorea cayenensis subsp. rotundata. NCBI lineage: Eukaryota > Viridiplantae > Streptophyta > Magnoliopsida > Dioscoreales > Dioscoreaceae > Dioscorea > Dioscorea cayenensis. Next base: position 25,381,080 of record NC_052475.1, read on the forward strand.
ATTTAGCCAAAATGAAGTATGGTTCTTTTTTGAATTGGAGTCAAATTGAAGTACGGTTGTTTTTTGAATTGGAGTCTAACTCCTCCTGGCAATTATTATTGGTTTTTCAGATATTTATAATATTATAATAATGATCATTAGATTTTATTTTATTTTTTAAGAAAAATCATTAGATATTAACATGTGTAACTATTTCTCCTTACTAAATATAAATATCATCAAAAAATAATTCCAAGATTTTACAATGGCCTAAATTTATAAACTCTTTTTTTTTCTCCAACTTTCTAAAATGATATTGGATAAATATTTAGAAGTTTAATTATCGCTTCAACTCCAAGCTATCCATTCAAACACTCCCGCCCAAATAAACTATATAATCTCACCCTTACCTCTAACCTTCCAAATTTGCATTGCTCTCTCTCTCTCTCTCACTCTCATGGCGCTGGCGTTCACAAAATACATAGCAATGGAGCCTATGGATTTGGAAAGTAGACAATTAGAAGCAGATCATCGCCGGAAAAGCACAATTGCAAACTACCAAATAGTGAAGATGCTCGGCAAAGGAGCCTACGGCTGTGTTTTCGAAGCCATAGACCTTAGAACCGGCCACAAAGTAGCCATCAAGCCAAGTTCGTCAAGCCAAGTTCGTCTGTTGCACTGAAGACGTAGAAGACGTCCCTTCTACTTCTCTCCGTGAGATCGACATCTTATCATCGTGTCACCACCCGAACATCATCGGCTTCAGAGAATTCATCATCGATGCTGCCCTCCACTCCGTTTTCATCGTCATGGACCAGGCAGTCACAGACCTCAGGACTCACTTGATTTTAGCGCCGGGGGACTTGAACGAAGCCAAGGTGAAGAAACTCATGCTCCAACTTCTTCTAGGAGTTGCTTATCTTCACTCTCATGGGATTCTCCACCGTGATTTGAAACCCGGAAACCTCCTCTTGACCGGCGCCGGTGACATGCAGCAGCTTAAGATATGTGACTTCGGCCTCGGCAAACGTTTTCAGTATCTTTATTACGAAGAAGGAACGGAATATGATTTGTTATCTCAGACTGTGGTTACGCAGTGGTACCGATCGCCGGAGCTTCTTCTTGGAGATGAGAAGTATACCGCGGCGATTGATGTTTGGTCGGTGGGTTGTATTATGGCGGAGATGGTGACGGGGAAGCCGTTGTTTCCTGCGAACTCGAAGATTGATCAGCTTGATATGATTTTCATGGTGATGGGTACGGTTGGGTTGAAGTCATGGCCGGGATTGGATCAGTTGGTTATGGCTCCCTATTTTTTGGGTGGCCCGACGAGGTATAACACTCTCCGGTCGAGAGTGCCGGCGACGAAGCTATCGAAGGCAGGGTATGATCTGTTGAAGAAGCTATTGGAGGTGAATCCAAGGAAGAGGATTAGTGCAGAGGTTGCTCTCAACCATGCATGGTTCAGTGATCTTTTCATCCATGTAACTTAAATTTTTTGTTGCTTCTTTGTTGCCAAATATGTATATATATATATAATATTGAAGGGAAGCCATGGTTATTTGGTTTATGGTATTGTGATTTGCCTAGTTTGTAAAAATATATATATTATATATATACATTGAAAGGAGAGTTTGTCTTTGAATATATTACATTATAAAACATAAATTTTTAATTTTGATTTAATTTATAATTTTATCATGAGATTTTTTTTTTTTGTTTCGTTTATTAATGTCATAGCAGTAGCTTGTGATACTCTGACCAGAACCATGATATTTTTTTTGTCCCAACCTTCCTCTTCGAACTTTTAATTTCTCTCTTGATAAATATGATTTATTCATTTATATAAAGATCAAAAAAGAAAAATCTAAATAAGTAATGGTATAACTAATTTTTTTCAAAAAAAAAAAAATCTAAATACCAAACAGCAAAATAGCTATAAGAAAACACCCACAGTATGGAAACTTCTCTCGATTTGATGAAAATATCCTTATCAATTACAACTACATTTATTTTGAGATTTTGAGGACCAAAACCAATTTACAGATATGTAATACATTAACAAAAAAACATATTTTTGTCTAATGATTTTTATTCGCTGATTTTTTAGAAGTCACATACTTAACAAAATACTAAAAGCCCTATAAAAAAAAATAGTCCTTCCTACAAGTGTTTTACATATACCCAAAGATTTAAATTCGAAACTATTTGTTTAAACAACTCAATTCTCTAATCACTTGGACAAACACTATTTATCTGATAGGAAATTCAGTGCACTTCAACATGCACCCTTGTAGGATTACCATTCCAAGTTCCTGAACCTAAATGCAAAAACCATATTCATCTTGATGATCAGATCAGCTCTCAAAGAAAAAAAATTCTTGACAATGTTACATTAAACTTTAACACATTAACCCTGTCGTTTTGACTACCAGCATACATAATGATCCTAACAAATTTGATAGGCATGGTAGTAAGGGAATTATTCAATGCACAGTAACTTGTCATGGTAACAGTATGACCTTGCGGCTGTAATCTACCCATATGCTGGCTCATGAGCATGTTCGAAAATTGAAGTTACCCTAGAGCCATATCACCATCCTTCTGGAAGGTAGTTTACAAGTATTAGCAAGGTGTTCTGGAGCTGACTTCACTTTTCTAATTGCCAAGCATATCATCAGAACTGATGGGCCTAAAAGCATCGACTCATTCATCATCGTATTCAGATAAAGCCTGCTGCTGCAGGATCAGCATGAGCCCATTTTCGACATTCTCCAACATTGCCATGGCCGTATTTTGACTAGAGCAGCTAATAGCATTGTTTGAAACAGAATAGGAATCCTCCCGATTTCTCTTCTGACTGGGCCTTTGGAGTGTCACCCATATCATCTCGAACAGCCATCAATGAACTTGTCCCTGGAGATTCGGGCGGTAAGACCACATTCTCAGAACTAAATACTCGTGCAGGGACTACTGGTTCAGGTGGTGAGATAGTCGACAGATATTTCAGAAGCATCTGCACTATTTGGCTGAAGTTCGGTCTGGAATTCGGGTCTTCTTCCCAACAAGATGTTAAAATCAAAGCTAGCTCCTCAGGGAGATCTTCTGCACTGGGCCTGACATTCTGAAACAGAAATCATTGCCACTCTATCAAACATGGTATGATGATGGAAAGAATTGTTTTATGCTTTGGGCAAAAGAATTTACTTTGAAAGCTGCAGCATAAGCGGCTTGTAGATTGGACATTCCTTCAAATGGCAATCGATTGTGTAACAGCTCCCACAGTACTATGGCAAAGCTATAAATATCGACCTTGTGATTGTAATGTTTCTTCTCCCCATGCCTCAATGTGACAGTGCTGTATAGCTGCATAAAGATAAATATTTCAGTTGAAGAGGTAACTGATCACATAAAGTCAATTATCACAATTAACACAATGCTTTCCAACTGTTACCTCTGGAGCCATCCACCGGTATGTTCCAGTTTCAGCTGTCATCATCTCTGTTAGTGTCTCTTCCCTTGCAAGACCAAAGTCAACAAGCTTCACTGTTCTTTGATCGGCAGTTAGTAACAAGTTCTCTGCCAAAAAAAAAAAAATATAGCCGGTATTTATTAACTATTACAAAATTTATTTTGTAAGAAACATCTTTGTCTACATTATCAACAGTCAACAGTCAAACCATTAGAAACATCATATTCCTACAAAAGCCACATTTTGCACATGCATATCCTTATCTTCAATGAAAACTTGTTTATGATTTATTGGCATCATCCCAAATAAATGAAGTAAAGCAATATGCATTCTAAAACTGAAACAAAAATAAGAGGACAATTAGCATTTCTTTTGACTGATGACAGAACCACCGTGATTTGAAACAGGAATGAGCCAAATAATTCAATTTCTAGCATCAGCTCATGGTACAGATATGGCCCCAAACTAGTTAGGTGAGGTAGGCAGGTAGGATTGAAACTTTCAACCAAGTTTTAAAGAAGTTAGGCAACGTCAGAATATCAAGTATCAATATTTTGAGAATAATAGTACTTTAAATTAATTAGAATGCAATCGCAACCGCCAGATTTTCATGCCATAAAGTCAAACATTCAATATCAATTGACATGAGTACATACATCAATTGAGTTCCCGAAATTATCAAATATGGCAACATCTAAAAAGTGGTCATAAGAAATGCATACATCAAATTACATATGGTGAAAATTGTCAATTAAAAAAATTTACACCCACAATTCAGACTTCTGATCACAATAAATGTCCATTTCCAGAACGAAAATTTTTTTTCCCTAGATATTTATTTCGACATATATCCAGCTCTTTGTAAGGATTTTTGGGGATATTACATCTCAAGTTCTCAGTAATGGCAACAGAAATACAGAGGAAAACTGAAAAAAAAAATATACTAAATAAACAAAAATGTATTTGATTCTAGTTCAGATATTTAGCTCAAATTCATCCTCCTAAATCATGTCTTCTATGCCTTCAACTCTTGAGGAAATGTTTAGTGAAATTAAATGATGGATGTGATTAATATAGTTTTATTCTTTGAGCCATTAATGTTGCATTTAACAAGTTCTCCAAATATGATTAATATTCAAAACAAATGTAGCATTGTAAGAATAAACTGAACCAGATGGACAAAAAAATCACAAAATCTCCTACAAGACAGAAAAGAGTCTGCAGAAAGGGATGCGGATATTTGAGTAATGGCTGAATCACAAACAACAGCAAAAGAAATTGAGTCAAAGCCTAAAACACTCCCATACAATTGGACTATATTTGCTGAATGACAACAATATACCTAAAAGGTCTGCAGCAAAAATGAAAACTATTGGAAAACTAACTGATTGAAGGTTCACCATCCCAACATTATTTATTAAAGGAAAAAAGAAATGAAGCGGAAAACAATGTTCCAGAAGCTTTAAATATGAAACTCACAAAACTAAATTAAGAAATGAAGGGAAAGAGAACAATGGCATGGAAAAGGATATCCAAAAAAGTGGGTCACCAACTCAAGAGAAACAATTCAAATGAATTCTAGTTCACAAATTTTACTATCCTAGTTATAACATAGAAATGAAAACTACCCTAGTTACAAAACCATATAAATGTGAATTTTAATTCATATTAAACAAACACTAGAAGCTTAAGCCAACAATTCAAAAGTAACTACTATCTAGCAGTTTCATTGTGCTCCACTATTAAAAGCCAGCAGATGCCTCCAAAAAATTAATAACAGAATACACTATGTCCCTCTTGCCAAGTTCATACAGCACTACTTAAATTGCTATGACATTGAAGACAGATAGTAGGCTTATGACCACAAATCTCTGCTTATTGTTAGTTCAATTAGTGACAGCAACCACAAGTCTTTGCAAATGCCAACACTGCACTATTCTTAAAATTCAATATCACAACATAACTAGTTATTACAGCCAACATAGTAAAAACATAGTATATGGAAGACAATTTGACTTGCTAAACCTATCTCCTATAATTTCATTTAAGCAAGGAAAATCTAAATCCTGTAGATTATCTTATCTAGTAACAGACTTTCTTGAGCCGACAAACAAAATAGGAAGGCTAGACCAACCTTTCCAATCCCATATGGTATCAATCTCCCACCCTCTAGTCTACACATAAAAAAAAAATATCAAATCAAGACATCCATAAAAAACCCAAAATATAAAGCACATCAGATAACCTTTCCATCAATCAGAATTCAGAATGCACCCAAAAGGATCAGCTGTTTTGAACAACATGTATTTCTCAAACAAAGAACAACAGATCGATGTTCATAAGGTTTAAAACAAATAGATTCAAAGCCAAAAAAGTTCAAAACAGATAACCAATCCATGTATGGAACCATAAACAGTCATAATTTTTTTCTTTTTGCCAAAATTCATAACAAAAGGCAAGCCATAAAGTGCAATGGAATATCGCTCATTCTGGCCAAGCATATCTCATTACCCAGCAGCAGCAGATTAACCATTGAAGGAATAAATAAATAAGTTATTTGAAGAAGGGATCTACCAATTAAAGCAGAGATGGATTTCACCAGAAATTATGAATCAAATCTAGAGCTTGATCACCTACCAAGTCATTAGTATCATGCATCCAGCACCTTAGTGTCTAGCAGGTAACAATACTTCAAAAGACAATTGAACGAACTTAAAAGAGGCATAAACCAGAACAAATAGGCATTGCAGCATAAAATTCCCATGTGAAGAACAACTAATACAACTCAAAGAGTTCAAGATCTAAGAGAAATACCAGGCTTCAGATCACGATGAATGATCCCATGAGCATGCAAACACTCCATTGCCCGTGCTATATCAAGCGCAAATCCAACAGCAACACGAGTGTCCAAGCACCGGGGCCTCATGCTAACCATATACTTGCGAAGAGAGCCCCCAAGCAAAAGCTCAGTGACCACCACCATCACAGGCTCACTACAAGCCCCAATAAACTAACCAACCATGCACACATACAAACACTAAATGAGCACCAACAAAAACAAAAGCACATAAACAGAAGAAATTCAACAACATTGAAACCTTGACAAGATTCTTGTGCTGAACTCTAGACAACATGTTGACCTCTCTCATAAACCTAGCCTCCCTCTTTGCAGCCTCCTCAGGGTTATCCCCTTTATGCACAATCTTGATAGCAACATTCTGATTCTTGTACCTACAAAACCAGAACCACACACTCAAATCCCCAAATCAAACAAACACAGATCAAGAAAAAGGCCATTAGAAAACCATACTTGCCCTCATAGACTTTAGCATGAGCACCTTCCCCAATCCTAGGTCCAACAAACAACAGCTTAGGGTCAATAAGCAACTTGGGATCTATGCAAAAATTATCCACAGAAAAGAATCCATCCCCAGACTCCATCCTCCACAAACTCTCACCACCACCACCACCAGCAGCAAGTAACAACACCACCACCACCACAAGTGCTTGAATTGCCAGCCATGTAGTCAAGAACAACCACTACCTCATGCTCCCCAAACTCCATCTATCTCCAGAACAACATCCATGCTGCTCTCTACAAAAACTGAGCAAGGCAGAGAAATTCAAGTTTCATCAAAGTTGAACTAGGCAGAGATAAATGTTGACATGGTAAAAAGATAATGTTCAGTGACGTCATTCACATTAAAAATACCAATAATAAAATTATCTGGATCTACCTCAAGGGGGATAAAAATAAGTATTGATGGAAATGGTATCCATATATTTATGCTTTAAGAGAAGGTAGAAGGAACCATCCGATTCCCAGCCACTAGTGTTTTATCTTCTTGTTGTTTTATAATACAAAATTTGTCATTGGGGTTCACATGGAGGTTGGAATCGGAAAGACCACCGAGCACCAACCTCAACCTCATGTGGTCGAAAGCTACATGGCTCATGGATGTTGCTGCCGACTAGGGGTCATGACCTGATCCTATCATCATGCATGTATGATATGATTTGATATGATATGTTACTTACCTACTTGTTTCTACTTGTTCTGTTAAAAAAAAATTTCATTATTTTTTTTTTTATGTATGCCGTTATTATACTGAATAATTATGTATTTTAAGATATGAAATATTTATTATCATGTGTGATATAGGTGGTTTATAATTTTTTTTTTGTTTTTAAAAAATAGATAAATCACTTTAAATTAATTTTTTTTTTAAAAAAAACACATCATAAATCGATAAGAAAAGTAAGATACAACATAGATTTCCTACTAGATGTGAAACATCGTATGAAAGAGATTCAAAAAATTAGAAAATATAAATAAAATAGTACCCCCTCTCTAGAACAGGGATGTGAGCGATCGTATCATGAACCATTACTACTAAGTTAGTGCTTGAGCTAGTCATCGACTCTCTTGGATAGCTCATGTCATCTCCTCGAGACCCCAGCTTCTTTTAGTGTCGGTCATAGATTTCTTTAATGTAAGTGTTTTTTATTTTACAAAAAAATGTAGACACCCAAATAATGAATATATGAATGACTTTGGTTATGATCAATAATCCTGACGGTTCTAATGTGTGATTAAAAATCAACTCGTTTTTAACAATTCACACATTTTAAATAATTGCTTGTAAAATAATGATTTTATGTTATAAATTTTCTATGACACAATTTTTTTTTATTCTCTACTAATTATTTTTAGATTAATTATGAAAAAAATAAATTTATTTGAGTAAAAAATAATGATTAAAACGTGGTTTATCCTCCCCTCTTTCTTCATATTGTCACCCTCCCAGTTTTTCCTTGTATTTTTTTTTATAAAACATTATTTATCAATTTTTTTAAAAAATGATTAAATGTGATTTTTAAAATTAATTTAGAATTATTAAATTTAACTGAACTTCAATGAGATTTGGAAAATACTTTTAGAAACAAAATTGGATTCATTGCATGCATTATGCTTCCTGTGAGATGAAGGGATGGAGAGGTATTGAAATTAAAAGGAGATTCTTTAGGTCCCATTATTAATCATGTGAGTTGTGGTGGAGGTTGGCCACTATTAATGTAATTGGGACAAAATGGAAAGAAGAAGGCGGTGGATAGATTTCAGGGTCAACACTTTACTTGCCACAAGAGTCTAGTGCATCAGATATATGTCATGATTCATGCCCCTCTTTCATCCATCTCTTTTATATATATATATATATATATATATATATATATATTTATATATATATATATATCACTATTTTTTAAATATTGTTCATGTACTTTTTTGATAGATCTGGTGAATGCACATGTGAGATGCATGTGCTGATGTTTTTAATTAAGATAAGTGGGCATTGATCAAGCAACTCATTTTCATTACTGTTCCAATCACAGAGAGCTTAAAGATTGACATGATCTACTCCAGCAAACTGGGAAAGAAGCAGCTGCAATCAAAGCAAACATGAACAGAGCAAGCATCTAATGCTATTCTATTACTAGATGAAAAATTTAAACTAAATTATTAACACACTAATATATACGTTAAACTCCTCCAATCAAGCTAGCAAGCAATTCACTAATTACCAAATAAATACAAGAGTCTAAGTCTTTAGTTGATACTTTAACATGAAATTATATCGTACAAAGAGAATGACCCAAGAAAACACAATCAGAGAGCCCCAAAGTTTCAAGAAATGGAGCAAATGATAGCTCCCTTTGATGTAGATAATAGACAACATTTCCTCTCCTCTTGATTTACCCTTCCTTGTTGAGATCCCAAATAGCTCCAAATCCCTCCTTGATTAACCTCTTTGTCTGAAACCTTCATGTCCTAATCTTTTCAGATTAGGAACACTGCTTGACAGTTTGAGTCAGTCTTGGGACAAATGAATTCTTGCATGCACAAGAAGGATGCAATAAATCAAACTGCAATGTTGTTGTTGGGATTGATTTAATTAACCATATATTGTTGCCGTTTTATGAATGTAATGTAAACAAACAATATATTCAAGCAGGATTTGTCTTGCTTCAAATCCAAGGTATTGTGATTTGTGACTGGTATATGACTGACTAGGATTGCCTAACAAGCTACGCCATTTGTGAACACGCACCTCACTCAACCTTGGCTACTTTTATCTGTTTTTCTTTTACACCCACTTTGTTTAGAAAGTCAGCAAGACCTGACTTCAGAGTATCAACTTAATGAACTAGGTTTGATAGAAGTTGATTTGGCAACATTGTGACATGCGGACTAGAAGAAACCCAAATTTCAGAAATTGAATGTGTTTTTTGACAAGAGGAACAAACAGTCCGAATACACTGCTAAATCGTCAGGAGCGTGCACAAGCCTTGGTGGCATAAGTGGCCATGCACAAATGGGCACTGGGACCACCTGCTCACAACCACCGCTCACATTTCTCAGAAATGTACCTTCAGCCAAGAATCGAACTTTCACCACTCGGTGAAAAGCTCTATCGGCGACCCATATATCAATAGACTATTTGATCATTGGCAAATTTCAGAAATTGAATATTGCTATCAAACACAATTTGAACTTCACTACTATAAAACACACTCTATTTTGGAAGCTTATAAAAATTTATTTTGCATTGATGTAAAATAATAAAACTCCAAGTTGTATATGTAGCAATAAATTAATAAGATAAGATAAGCATATTATTATTATAGTGATTTCATGCAGTCAAAATCAGACTACATGAAATCAAAATGCCCTTAGACTTATAGTTGGGGTATAGCACAAACTACAAAGTGGAGGAGTGATTCATGCAGAATCATTCCTAGCTCATTTACTAATTGCGTTATTGCTATCTATTTGAAAATCATGTAGATAGCACAAGCTTTATAGGGAGGTCCATTCCCTAACGAGAAAGAGACAAACGTGTAGCATGCCTGCCATGAGCTGCCAATCTATCTGCAAAGAGGTCCAAGACCTTGGAATTATCTCTACTCTTTTATCCCCAGCTTCATTCAGTAAGTTGATAATAGTTGTTTTCACTTGTTCCAGCCTCCAATTTGACATCTCCTGGGTTTGATTTAAGCTTCTACAAAGTTCTGCACAGTCAAGAATAAACATAGTCAATTACAATATTAAAATCCATGGCTACTCTAATGCAATCTGCATTGCTTTCGCTTCTGCAGTAATGCTTGATGAGGCAACAACTCTGCTACAACCTGCTAAGAGGATACATATAATTAATTATTAGTCTATGCTATAACAAATATTGCACCCCCAAAAGAAATTTTTGAACCAACGACTAAATGGTCTATTGGTATACGGGTCACCAATAGAGCTCTTCATCGAGTGATGAGAGTTGAATTCTCGGTTGAAGGCACATTTCTGGGATATGTGAGCGGTGGTTATGTGCGGGTGTGTCCCAAGGCCTATGTGTGCACGGGCTCCGCCCTCCACTTGCTCCACCGGCGCTGATGCGCCCTCGACGATTTAAGCGAAAGCTTTTCAGGGCTGTTTGTTCATTTTGTCAAAAAGAAACTTCTGAATGCCAAGAGGCATCTGAGAACAGCATAGTTTGAGGATATGCAAGGGTGTTCAAATTAATCAGAAAGCTTTTCAGACGAGTCACAGAAGACGAACTATATTCCTCAACATAGTTTACAGCAGCTTAGCTACCCAATTAATATGATTGAGGGGATTGTTTTTGAATATAGCATTGCACACACATGGCTTTCCAAATCCACCGAGTAACTGCAGCGCACACTGAAGCTTTGAATTTATACTCAGGCGACTTGCTGCATTCAAGCCAAAATGCCAGAAGTAATCCCACCCTCAAAATCAGACATGATATAAGTAAGCCTATGGTCCTATGGACCTCTCTCCAGATGTGTCCAGAATGGTGACACAAATTAGTCAGCGACTCAGCCCACAGAAATGCAAGAAGAGGCAGGGCCATTGTTTAAGGAGTGAAGATAATCTTTTATTTTTGGGACTTTTGACCCTGCCATGCAGTCGACCGTGGTGAAGTCTATATTTCTGTGTGTGTGTGTGTCTTTGTGTTTCAGCTTTGTTATTATTAGTTATTATACTCAAAGGTTGCACTATACCTTGGCATTCAAATATTAGACTTCTTAAATAATATCATTGTTCTGGAAAAAAAATTATATTCCACCTCTAATTCACAATCCACTCTTATCTCTAATTGTCCAACCCCAAAAAATTTGCTTTGGAGTGGATTAAAATTACAATGAGTTTTAAGATCACTATATTTTTGTTTCCTAAACATTTCCATGTATACCAACCATTCTCTTTATACCCCTCAATCAAGACATGGATATTCACTATTCTGAGGTGTACATGTTTAATTAGTTTAATCAAAATTTTACAAAGGGCTTCACTCTTGTTTTAAGGAGGCCAGAATGGCAACTAAAAACAGAGAGATGAACTAAGTGAAAGAGAAATGGTGTCGGCAGACAGAGATAAAACGTAATTAGTTAAACAGTAATTAGAGGGAATCTTGGAGGGAAGGTTTACACCTATTTTTAAAAATAAAAGACCATTAATGATGTAAATTATATATAAGAAAATATTACTAGATACTTTTTCTTTTCTTTTTTTTGAGAAAAAATTGCAAATTAAAAGAATGATATAAATGAAAATAAATAAATGGTCAGAGTTTTTGTTGTGTTTTGTTTGATCCTTTCAGTCTTTTTGTAGTCACTTTTTGTGGTTTGTTGTTTTTTATTTCTGTATCTTCTGTGTTTGTGTTGTTTATCACTGTATAGTGAGGTGTTTTTTTTAAAAAATTTTTTTATAATTTAGAATGGTTTATCCAATTTTTTTAAAAAAATAATAAATAAATAAATAGATAAATAAATGGGTCAGCGACATGGATCTACTCTCACCGGTATGAAAAAAATAGGAAGATGGTGATATAGAAGCCTTCATAGATGTGCCATCATGGATGGCTACTTTTGAACTCCTGCACTTAATTACGTCTCAGAGACCCATCAAAATTGAATGCATCGCCAAACTTTCAATCCTCTCAACTACCTCATCATGTCAGTCTATAATGCTCTTGCTGTCCATTATCCATTTATACAACCAACTCAAACCAATCCCATCCACAACACATTCATATGCTCACTCACCCCTTGATCAACTGCAACCGCTCTTCACTCAGATCACTTCGTCTGTTTCTAGATTCATTTTTAGCCTTAAAGAATGAACAAAGAGAAGGATTTGGAGACAAAAGTGAATGAGATGAAGTTGGATAATCAGAAAGATGGCAAAGAAGGAGAGACCAATGCTAAAAAAGTAGTAGAAGAAGAAGCAGAAGAGGAAGTGAAGATGGAGGTTGAGGTCAAGACCGGAGTTTCATTTCCAGTTAAGTTACCGGATGGTAAAGCGCTCAACTCTGTTGGTATTCGAAAGAAGAAAATCCTCGCCCTCGGCATCAACGTCTACACTTTTGGTATATGTTTGATACTTTCAAGGAAAAAAACAATATATAGCTCTGATACCATATTAAAAATAATCAAGTATGTATCATTACATGGTTTTGCAAACAGGGATATATGCTGATAATGCTGCGCTGGGAAAGCTTCTAGTGGACAAATTTACTAAGGGCGCACCAGAAAAACCAACTAAGGAACTCTATGAAGCTGTGATCAACAGTGATGTAGGGATGATGGTGAGGTTGGTGATTGTCTTTGGAGGTCTCACCATGAGTATGGTGAGGAAGAACTTTGATGAAGGGCTTGGTTCATCCATCAAGAAGCTTAATGGTGGTCAAAAGAATGAAGAGCTGGTTAACAAGTGAAGCATTCTTAATCCTTCACTTGCTATGTACATGCACACACATACACACTAGCATGTTGGTTTTAACCATTAAATATTTGTGGCATGATAACACAGGGTTATGGGAGAAGCAAAGGATAGCATCAAACTTCCATCAAAGTCCATCATAGAGATCACTAGGTTGCCTGGATTTGTGCTCCAGACTAAAAGTAAGTGAAAACAGAGAATTTTTTATTATAAAACTTTGTAACGATTTTATAATTAGTTGAAAGTAGTAGTTGGAGAATATTTAATGGGAAATTGGATTGAATATGTGCAGTTAAGGATGAGTTGGTAAGTCAAGTGGAGAGTGAGCTGTTATGCAGAGCCTTCTTCCATATGTATTTGGGTGATGATCCTTTTGACAAGGAGGCCAAAGACAAGTTTGGGGAACGCTTGCTCACCCTTTTCTAGGCATTTGGGCGCTTGTTTAATTTTCATTTGTCTTTATGGTTTGTGTGTTGTGTTTGAAAGAGAATAAAAGAACATTTACATGTGGTTTTAGCTCCCACGTTTTGGAGCGTCTGAAGTGAAACTTGTATGAATAATAATTGTCATGAACTTTCTGATTAATAAGTAATCAAGTGAGGAATGAGGATGAGATGGACCATGGTATGTATTAGCTTGGTTAATGAACTTTATTATATTTATTTCAATGGCGAGTTATTAGTGTGTGGGGCTCCGGATCACATGCACTTCTGAGCAAGTTCAGTACTGTTGGTACGTACGAACATCCACCTTAATTCTTTCTCTTTAGTGCCAATATGATATTACTTATCCAGTGAATATGCACCATCAAGATCAAAATTTAATTGAAATGAGAAAGAATCTCTATGAGGCTCTGAATCCTTTCTAAGGTTTCCTAATTTCCTGAAATGCATATGAGTGTCATGAAGACAGTTTGTAGTTTAAGTGGCTTAATTAGTAACATAATTATAATTTTTTTTTTTAGCCAACGACCTTCGGGTCTATTGGTACACGGATCGCCGATAGAGCTCTCACCGAGTGGTGAGAGTTCGATTTTCGGCTGAGGGCACATTTCTGGGAGTTGTGAATAGTGATTGTGTATGGGTGATTTCAACGCCCATGTGAGTATGGCCCCGTTCTCACTTGTTCCACCAAAATTTGTGCCCGTCCCTGGGTCTCTAGTGGGTTCGCCAAATGCCACGCAATTTTTGACACAATATTTTTGGTTCCAGAATCCAGTACATTGAATTTGTACTCAAATTAAGTATTGACAAGAAGGAAAAAAGCAAAAAGAAAAACAATTATATTATAAAAAGAGTTGAATATGACTAATTTTTTTCACTCATTTTCAACCAGAGATTACTTCTAAAGAAATACCATGTGAATCCTCTTCTTCTTCTTCTTCTTCTTCTTTGATCAAGCAAGCTTTTAGTTATCCCTTGCTTCTAAGCAGCTCCAAACATTTAATTTAAGCAAAAACTCCCTCACCAGGCAAGGTAAAAAAATATACATTTTTAATTTATCTAATTAATATTAATTCAGAAAACAATACCCTCAATAGGCAATAATAATAATAATAATAATAATAATAATAATAAAACATAATATTCTACATATGTTTTGGTGGAAAGAAATTAATCCCACGCCCACATTCCAAAATTCCAAATCCATTCCATCTTTCTGCCACAAAACCAATATCCTCTTTGACCCTAAATTTAGAAAACAGTGTGTGTGTGTTTTTAGTAGTCCCTCCCAAATCCCAAATTTCCACCAAAATCCCTAAAATTTTTCAACATCGATCGCAGCAGCCGCAGCAACAGCAGCTACCGATCATCTTCACCCATCCCTCGTCTCCGAATCAACAAAGCAAGAAAGCTCGCAACCGCGCAGCAGGCAGCCACGAAGTTACCCTCTCTAATCAGAAATCCTGAAAGCAAACCCAGCGATGTCCCCAGTGATCCTCCGCCCCTCGCGGACGAGCGCACGGCGAGGTTTCCCAGCAAACGCCAGCAGCACCAAGACCGTGATCCACGTGACCAGAGTCGCCGGCACCGCAACAGCCAACGCCGCCCCCATGGCGAGCAAGCCAAAAACCCCACCGTAAAGCACAGAAGCATAAAGCGTGGGCCAGCCGATGGAGGTGGTCGGCCGGCGGTGGGAGATGGCAACGTTGTACCAAGAGCGAATAGAAACGACGAGGTTCCAAGAGGATGAGAGGAGGAGGGCGTAGACAAGGAGGAAGATGCACACCCAGGTTCTTCTCTTGCTCATCGCCTTGAGAAGGAGGGAATTCCACTGGAGATCCGCCATGATCGAGAGCTCGCTTTCCTTTGGGTATGAAATGAAGGTATAAGCACGTGATGAGGATGTACTGCGGGTGGTGCTGGTGCTGGTGTTGGTGATGGCGTGGTGGTGGGTTAATAATAATAATGTTCGAATGGAAAAAGCACTGACTCAAGTGTCGAGTGAGATTCGGGTTTGGACTCAGAGCTGTAGCTTGTTTCAGGGCTTAGAGCCTTAGAGCCAGATGTGTGTTTGTGTGTACTATTTTTGACGTATTTAGAACGGCTTGGTGGCCTACTTCTTCTTCTTCGTTTTGCTCTGTCGTGTCTTTTTATGGTAACTGTGTCCTTTTGTCTGAGGGTAAAAAAGATGACTAGTTTTACCCGTGAGTGAGTGATAAAATTGTTTGCCCTTTAAGAAACAAAGGCTTGTGAGTTGTTCAGTAAGTTCGAGTTCTAGTCCTTTTGGTCCGCCCACTGTTTTTTTTTTTCTAGTTAAATTATGATTTTGATAGAACCACAAGTTTATCATGAAACCGTGCAATTGTGTGTGTGTGTTTTTTTTTTAAAATTAATGGATAAATAACTCAAAAATGAATATAAACATTATAAATGTAGAGCAGATAAATTACAACAAATATATGTAGCTAATATTGGTATAACCGAAAACGTGGGAAAAATCATGAGAGATTAAAAAGTTAAATCTCTGAACATAGTGAATAAACATAAATAATAACACAACAGATACATTACAGGTGAGATATGACAAGTGGATAGAAGAAATAAATGAAAGAAGAACTATACAAAATTACTAGATATAATTAGATTTTTATAAGATAAAGGTACCACCCTACTAGGTCGCAAAATGATTATCAGTTTATCACAAAGTCTATTTTTTGTTTTTATGTATATATGTGTTAATTTGGATAATAAATAAAATTTAAACTTGTTTATCTTCGTGATTTTTTCACACATGTCACAGTCAAATGCTTGATCAAAATAAAATATAATTATGTGGTTTGTTTGTCCACACATTTAAGAATATGTTTTTAATTAAAAAGCCAAAACTAAACAATAATCTCCCACTATTAATTATTAAAAATAGTGTGACGACTCAACCAAATTCAAAACATTTTCAATAACTAACTTTCAATATATTATAAACATACATATTAAATAATCATATTTTAAAAACAATAAGTCAATGTGGGTTCCACATCACATCAACAGTCCAGCAAACATTTTCTCATAAGCACTGCAAGACCGATACTTAAACAAGTGATAACCAATAAACAATAAACATTATTAACACTCTTCCCTTGCGTTGCAACTTGCATGAGACTTTTCCATCCAACTTCTCTTCTTCCCCTCAAAACTCCATCTCTGACAAAACACGTAAAACAAGCCTCCTCTTCGTCTTCAACCTCTCGCCACCCACAAACATCCATCATCTCCTCCCTCTTGAAATCATGCTCCCATCTCAACCATCTCAAGCAAACCCATGCCAAGATCCTTATCCCTCGCCCTCCACCATCATCACTCCTCCTTCATCTCCTCGCTCACCCTCGCTTACATCTCTCACGGTCTCATCCACTCCGCCCACCTCCTCTTCCACACTATTCCCAGTCCATCCCCCTATCTCTACAACCTCATGATCCGCTCTCTTACTAATCATGGCCATTTCCACCACTCCCTCGGCCTCTACTCCTCCCTCCTCTCCTCCACCACCCACCGCCCTGACAAGTTCACCTTCCCTTTCGCTCTCAAATCTTGCGCTGCCCTGTCCGACATCCACAACGGCAAACAAATTCACCAGCATTCCATTTGCCTTGGCTGCGAGAATGATCCCTTTGTGCGTGCCGCGCTGGTCGACATGTATTCCAAGTGCGGATACATTGACTCTGCTCGTCAAGTGTTCGACAAAATGCCCCAAAGAGATTTGGTTTCTTGGACTTGCATGATTTCAGGCTACGCTCATAACGGATGTAACTTTGAAGTGTTGGAGTTCTTCCATCTCATGAGATCTTCCGGTGTGAGGCCTAATCGTGTCAGCTTGCTTAGTACCCTGTTGGCGTGCGGCCGTCTCGGAGCTCTTTGCAAAGGACAATGCATTCATGGACATGCCATCCATACCGGTTTCGATGCCGACGTTTTGGTGGCCACATCCATCATTGACATGTACGCGAAATGTGGAAGTTTGATTGTTGCCAGATTAATGTTTGATATCACAGATGGTAAGGATCTGGTGTGTTGGAGTGCGATGATTGCTTGCTATGGATATCATGGTCTTGGAAGAGATGCCATTGATATCTTTCAATTGCATGGTGCGAGCTGGCACTAAGCCAAATCATGCCACATTCACAAGCCTGCTCTCTGCTTGTAGCCATTCTGGACTTGTCAATGAAGGTCGTAAGTGTTTTGATTCAATGGTATCAGTACATGGTGTTGAACCTAAGTTGAATCATTATGCATGCATGGTGGATCTTCTTGGACGTGCTGGTAGAGTTCATGAAGCTTTAGAGCTAATTGAAAGAATGCCGATGAAACCTGACTCTAGCCTATGGGGATCTTTGCTTGGAGCATGTAGGATTCACGGTGACATTGATACCGGAGAGAAGGTTGCTGATAAGATCTTTGAATTGGAGACTACTCACTCTGGATACTATGTTCTTCTTTCAAACATATATGCCGCCAAATCTAGGTGGAAGGAGGTGGAGAGAGTGAGGAAGTTGATGGTTGGAAATAAAGTGAGCAAAGTTCAAGGCTTCAGTTTGATTGAGTTTGGTAACCAAGTTCATAAATTTGGGGTGGATGATAGGTCCCATCCTCAAGCGAAGGAGATCTACTCCTACTTGGAGGAGTTAACTGGCAAATTGAAGCAGCATGGTTATGTTCCTTTGATTGATCTTGCACTGCATGATATTGAAGATGAGACCAAGGAAGCTTCTCTGCTTTACCACAGTGAGAAGCTTGCTATAGCTTTTGGCTTGATTAATTTGAGCCCTGAAGCACCAATACGTGTTACAAAGAACCTTCGCATTTGTGCAGATTGTCATGATGCTATAAAGATAATTAGCAAAGTTGTGAGCCGGGAGATAGTTGTGAGGGATATGAATCGTTTCCATCACTTTGAGAATGGATATTGTTCTTGTGGAGATTTCTGGTGATTGGATTTTGCTCAAGTATTTGTTGCCAAGTTACCAAAATTTGGACTTATAAGTGATTTGTTTAGTGTTTCACAGTCAGATGAGCCATGGAACTTATTAGCTGCTTAATATTTCACATTGAAAATAGGGGAAATCGCTAGGTAAGCACATATCAAAATTCTCCATTCTAGAACATAGCAGCAGTCAAAGAAAGCAATCTCGGTGCATGTGAGCTGATGTAATGAGAATGGCTTTCTTCTCTTCAGGAAAGCAACACACGTCCAAGAGCAGCCACTTGGAACGCCCACAGACGTCCTCATGCTCACAATAATTCCCTTTGCCGCCATTTGTTTTTCCGTGGCACCTCCTCATCCCCTCCACGTTTCACGCCATGGATCCCTCACCGCCTCTCTTTCCTTTAATCTCCCAATCAAACGTCTTCCCCCTCGTCTTTTCCTCGTCATTGATAGGCAATGAGGCTCTACGTGTACGTCCTGGAAGCTCGGGGCTTTCCTGCCGTGAAGGCCTCCGATGGTGTCTACACGAAGCTGCAGGTTGGGAAGCACAAGACGAGGACCAGGACGGTGAAGAATGGCACCGACCAAGTGGCATGGAACGAGGAGTTTGTGTTCCGGTTGGAGGATGAGAATGCTGATGTGGAGCTCGAGGTTAATGCTGTTGGTGGAGAGCTTCTTGGGACCGTCCAGGTTCCTCTCCGCTTGGTTCTGGATGATGGTGCCTGGGCATTGCCGCCTACTTGGTTTCCCCTTCGATCCAACCATGCTGGGGGTTCCAAATCCCCAGGTAAGAACTGCGGTACACGCACTTCGTCATCCTTTTCTTCTCGCATTGATTATCATCATCTGTAACGCCTGATTGGATAATGCAATTGTTAACTTTGGGCTTCCCAAAATTTGTGATCTCTTTAGCAACATTTTGATTGGTCTATTTGTTGGAGAGGTATACCACTCTGTTTCGACTGAAAAACACTCGATTTTGCAATGATTAATTGATCGGCTGATTTGAGCAGGAGCATGTTTTGCTCAACAACCTATCATCTACTTGTACATTCTACGCACTAGAGCTAAGATGCATGTCAAATTCTTGATGATATGGTTATGTTCTAACACCTGTTAAATTTAGGAAAACTAGTTGTGAACATCTGTGCGGCCAGTCTTAATGAGAAGGCTTCATTTTGCGCTTAATGTTTTAATGGCAAATTCATAAAGTAATCAACATGTCTTTTCTTCTGCTTATGCATTAGACCTTCTAGAGCTAATATGCTTGTTAAATTATCAATATTATGGTTATGGTCTAACTCTTGGCATTTTAGGAAAAATACTACTGACCATATCAGTGTGTGGCTGGTCTAATGGTCATAAGGCTTCTTCTCCCAAAGGCTTTTTTCACAACACCAGTGTGCAGGAGCAGACAGACGGAGTGGTTAGAGCTTCCAACATTCATGCCGAGATAGACACCATGGGAACCATGGGCATTGATAGACCCAAATTTGCTTCTGAACAAACACAGATTGCACAAACTCTTGATAGTTCTTTGGTTCAAAGTTTTTCCCAAAAAAATGAAGAAAACCCTAGAGCAAGTTCAAGCAATAGTGATCCACTAGTTCCTTCTGCTACTTTTGAGAAAGCACTTAATGCCATGCAATCTGAAGATGAAACTGAAATGCCTGATAATCTTCAAGGTGGTATTCTTCTTGAACAAACATATATTGTAGATTCTAAAGACTTGAACCTGTATCTTTTTGGACCCGATTCACACTTCAAGAGAGATTTGGCAGAATTAGAGGGCATAACAGATTTCCAGGAGGGGCCTTGGACATGGACATGCGCAGAACGAACTTGTTTAAGAAGAACATTGACTTACACAAAAGCTAGTAAACTTGTTAAAGCTGTGAAAGCAAGAGAAGAACAAACATACGTCAAAGCAGATGGAAGAAGCTTTGCAGTATCAACCTGCGTGGTTACACCAGATGTACCATGTGGTAACTGTTTCGAGGTTGATTTGCTCTACAAGATCATGCCTGCCACACCATTATCATCAGGTGAACCATTGTCTCATCTAGTAATATCCTGGAATGTAAATTTTCACCAGAGCACTCTAATGAAGGGCATGATTGAGAGTAATGCTCGTCAGGGACTCAAGGAGAGCTATGAGAAATTTGCTGATTTGCTTGCCCAAAATATCAAGCCTGTGGATTCTGCAGAGCTTACATTGGACAAGGAGCGCTTGTTGGCTCCATTGCAGCTAGATCACCGGTCGGATTGGGAGCTGGCTAGGGAATATTTTGTTAATTTCACTCTACTTTCTTTCCTTTTCATGGCTCTCTATGTTCTTCTGCACATTCTCTTATCAAAGCTTGGTAGAGTGGGAGGACTGGAGTTTAATGGTCTTGACTTGCCAGACTCTTTTGGAGAGTTGATTACATGTGGTATCTTGGTTCTTCAGGGAGTGCGTGTCTACAATATGATGTCACATTTTGTACAGGCAAGACTTCAGAGAGGTGATTCCTCTATTTTCTTTTCACAACATGAATGGGCAGCTTCCCAGGTTTCACTTCTGGAGCTGCTGGTGTACACTGAGTGAATTCTAATCTTGTTGAGTATGTGGTTTGTTTAACATTTTTCTTTTCCTCTTTTATAGGTAGTGATCATGGGGTCAAAGCACAAGGTGATGGTTGGCTTCTGACTGTAGCGTTGATAGAAGGAAGTAACTTGATGTCAGTGGCTTCAAATGAACTTGCGGATCCCTACGTCGTCTTCAGCTGCAATGGCAAAACCAGAACAAGTTCAGTTCAACTTCAGACACGTGATCCTCAATGGAATGGTTAGTTTGTTTTATGCCTTTTATTATGGATGTGCATTCCTTGTCTTTCATGAGTTCACTTGTTTTTCCATTTTATTGACTAGTGAATTTGCAGAGGTATTGGAGTTTGATGCGATGCCCGAGCCACCATCTGTTTTAGATTTAGAAGTTTTGGATTTTGATGGCCCATTTGGTTTAGCAGTCCCCCTTGGCCATGTGGAGATCAATTTTCTGAAGCATACCTCTGAAGAATTAGCTGATATCTGGATTCCTCTTGATGGAAAACTTGCTCAAACATCTCAGAGCCAGCTGCATTTGAGAATTTTCCTAGAAAATACGAAAGGAGATGAAACCATTAGAGAATATCTTAGAAAGATGGAGAAGGAAGTGGGGAAGAAGGTGATTAATTTATAGGATCTGTTTGATGTGCAATCTTTTGTTGCCTGGCTAATCAGTTTGTATCCTACCAGATAAATCTTCAGTCACCTCACAAGAATGCAACATTTCAAAAGATCTTTGTGTTGCCACCAGAAGAATTTCTCATCAATGATTTCTCCTGTTACTTGAAGAGAAAATTGCCATTGCAGGTTCCTATTTTCCTGTTATATTAGTTGAGGATATCTTTGAAAGATGATTGGATTGAATAACATTGATTTCTTCTGCAGGGAAGGCTTTTCCTTTCAGCTAGAATTGTAGCATTTTATGCTAATTTTTTTGGTCATAAAACCAAATTTTTCTTTCTCTGGGAAGACATTGAAGATATTAAAATGATGCCCCCATCCTTGGCAACAGTAGGCAGTCCAGCCCTATTATTTGTTCTGAAGATTGGTCGAGGCCATGATGCTAGGCTTGGTTCTAAGTCTTGCGATGAAGAAGGAAGGTTGAAATTTCAATTTCAATCATTTGCGTCCTTTGGTAAAGCAAGCAGGTATGTCTTTTTCCACATACACGTTTTGTCTTTGATGGAAGGTGCGATCAGTATAGGAACCATGCTGCTATTATATTGGTCAAAATAAGAAAATAAAATTTAGATGCAGAATGGATGGTTACTTCAACTGCTAAGAGCTTTTCTCACTGATCAAGAACTATGCCATCCTTGCATATTAGTCTCTCTGTGGAGAAAGTGTTAATTTGACAGCATTTTTTAGGACAATCATGGCTTTATGGAGGGCCAGAACCTTGACATTTGAGCAGCAAGCAAAGCTAGAGGAAGACCATCTTTTTCGTGGTGATAAGTCACCCCAAATTGAGAATATGGACTCTGTTTCTTGCGGTGAAGATAATAAGCTTTCGAAGTGCTTTCAAACAGATGTTCCTTTACAAGTGAGCTCATTCTTCACTTATATCTGTGCCTATACTTCTAAATTTTATGTTGCTAATGTTGACAAGCTTACCAATCCGAATGTTAAAATTTACTCTTTAGATACCTTGCTGCGGACTGAATTCTATGGTATCATCTGATTCAATCTTTTCCTCACTAAAATTTCTCGAGCTGTCTGCAGATCACGTTACTCATGAAAATATTTGATGGTGGGCATATAGAAAAGAAAATAATGGAGAAAGTTGGATGCGTTGGTTATTCAGTTACACAATGGGAATCTGCAGGACCTGATTCCCATGAAAGGCATATTAATTATAAGTTCAACCACATTATGTCGATATTCGGTGGTGAAGTGGATAGCATGCAGAAGAGGACTCCTACTCCAGATTGTAATGGTTGGAGCATCGAAGAAGTTATGACTCTCCATAATGTGCCATTTTCAGAACATTTTCATGTATGCTTATCTCATTATGCTTTCAGCTCTGTTATAATGTTTTATTAGCTATATACTGTTCTTATTCCTTTTTTTTTTTTGGGTTAGTTTATACTTATTTGGTTTTTTTTTTTAGATCCACTTGAGATACCAAATTTGGACCAGTGGCAGCAGAGGATGCCATTGCGAAAGTATCTGTTGGTGTCTTATGGACGAAGAAGAACAAATTCCATAAACGGATCACCAAGAATATATGTGATAAATTATGTCATAGGTCTCAAGAAATTTTTGAAGTTGCTGAGGATGAATTACTTTCTGCAAAAGCTCAGGAGCATGTGACCTAGAACCAGAGGTATCTTACAGCTTATTGGTTCCATTAATGTTCTAGAATTTGCGTGTGAAAATCCATTCAAATACAAGTGTAGGCATAGTTGCTGCAACTAAAGTTGTTCCATTAGTTAGTATTATTCATCATGTGTCATTTGTCAAATTTTTCTTCTTTAAATGGATAAACCATCAAATTCATTAAAGAGGTTAGTATATTTTTCTGATGCAGAAAGTTGTCTGCCTGTAGTGAAAGTAGTGACAGTTCAAATTTGAAAGAAAATAACCAGTTAGCAACATATATGATATCTTAAATTGCTCTTTTAATCATACTTTAGATTTAAGTAGGTCGTTTTGGATTGCAAAATTTAGTAGAAGGCTGTGCAAACACTAAGATTAATGTTGGATGGGTCTTCTCGGTCTACTCATGAAATAGATGGGACATAGGAAAATAGAAGGAAAAGCACCTGCTTTCATGTTTGGTCTAAGTTTTAGCCTTAACTCACAACACTGACCGTCCACCAACCAATTGGTATGGAATTGCTTTTTGGGTATGTTTGCTTTCATTCAGAGTAATCCTTCTCACAATAAACGTATTTCGTTTGCTCCATAAAATTCAATAATTTAGAGATGTCTAATTAGCTCAAATCAGTGTGTTAATAATATTTTTCTAAGATATTCTGAATCAAAGTCCATGGTTCCTGAGAATAAATTATGAATTAATCCAATTGGCACATACATTGAATTGTGAGAGATGGTGATTCACACGTCTCATATGGATTCTCCACAAACAGCCACTAGACCCCACGGTGCCATTTAATCTTTTGAAAGTAGTCAAGAAAAGTAAAAGTTATCATGAGGCTTTATGTGCAAGGATTTACTAAATGATTAGACAGAAATTTAAAATGTAAATTTATTTTTCCACCAAAAGAAAATCAGAAAAAAAAAATGAAACAGAGCTTTATCCTGTCAAGAGGATCATAATCCTCTACCAAGAATTGATGGATTACCACAGAAAACAATTCACTAATGAATAATTTGTTCTTATGATTAATAAGAGAGATAACACAAGAAAGAAAGAAAGAAAGAAAGAAAGAAAGAAGAATTCCACAATTTCTCATGACTTAAACATTCCATGAAACAAAGCATCTAAATAGAAAAACCAGTTCATAATCAGACACAGAGACACATATATATATTATAACAAAGAGGAGAAGGGACAAACAAATTGAAATAAAATAAAAGAAAGACCTATATAGTTTGGGGCTTGATCAATGGTGGTGCACAACACAAACTCCACGGCGGCGTGGCCTATAGCAGAGAAGCATAAGCATGAGAGCTATGATAAGCGCAAGGAGGAGGCCGGTGATATTGGGACCTTCATCTTCAGTCTCAGTGCAGCATACCTTTCCCATTGAAGATGGTCAGTGATGGATGGGAAACACACCACTAACTTAGAAGCCTCTGTCAACCACCACCACCACTACTTTCATTGTTTCATTACTAATTGTGACCCATTATTAGAGTTAGGACTAAGGAGCTTTATTTAATGCGCCAACTGCAGTAACATTTTTAGCTATCAAGAGAGTATTTTAATATATATATATATATATATTAATACTCGGTATTATCAGTTTTAAATTTTTTATAAAAAGAACTTTGCTTTGCAACAAATAGTCGAGCTATTAAAGTATTTAATTTTTATATAAAAAAATAGAGTTTAATTTTCTCTCAAATTTTAGTTAAGTTATAAATTATAATATTACAATATGTATGTGTTTTGTATGGTTGGCGATATTATAAAAAAACTTTTTGAGTATTATCAATTTTAAATTTTTATAAAAGAAAGATTGCTTTTTTTTTGTGCTTCATAATTTGGTGAGTGTATATATGAGATGTAGAAAGCGTCCCTACAATGAAAAAAAAAAGTTAATATTTTATTATTACTCTCAAATGTCAGCGTTTGATCCGTGATTTATCCAAGTTTTTAAAATATTAGCATACGATTTAAAATATAATTTTAATCATTCTATATAATTGTACACATGTGCACAATTATTGATTTGTTAAAAAAAATATGAAAATATCTTACTGAATTATAAATAATAAAATAACTATGAAAATAATTCTTTTAAAACTCAAAAAACATTATATTTAGATATGTAATATAACAAGGGGTTTAAAGTCTAGTGATATTGACTTCACTTCATAAAGAGTTGGCCTGAGATTTCAAAACCCTCAATTCAAATTTCTGATTATGTTTAGGGACTTGTAGCTTAAATCTCATGTCACCAAGTGAGGGTACATGGGTTAAACGATCAAATTTCGATCTATATACACACTCACTGTATACACGAGCTTGTGATATTTATCATATATATAATTCTAAGTGAAATTTAAAAAAAAAAAACTTAAACCGCATTCATTAAAAACCCGAGTAAAGAGATCTCCAACCCAGCATTGGATTTGAAACAAATTGTCTCCAATCAAACGCCATTTTTTGCGCCAATTTTAATTTTATGCTAGATGGCGCGAGGATATATGCCACCCTGTAGCTATGCTATTTCAATTTAAATTTTATTTTTTTGTTTGTTTTCAATTTCAGTTTTGATTTTCTGTTTTTTAAATTTTTTTTTTATTTTATTTGTAATTTTGCTTTTTAATTTTTTTAAAAATTTATATTTTTTATTTTATTTTTTTATTTTTTTGTTTTGATTTTCGGTTTTGGATTTTTGTTTTATTCTTTTTTAATTTTGCTTTTAATTTTTTAAATTTATATTTTTTTATTTCTATTTTGATTTTCAGTTTTGATTTTCTATTTTTTAATTCTTTTTAAATTTTAGTTTTATTTCTTTACAATTTATATTTATAACTTTATAATTTAATTAAATTAATAAGTTATAATTTAATTTTATATTTTTTAATTAATAAAGACATCAGATGTCACGAAGTTTATTTCCTCGCATTGTTGGGGCAGTTAAGAACCATAATAGTTACTTTCAACAACGATGGTCTTGGTCGAGGTGGGTTATCTACTTTGCAAAAAATTACTGCTGCTTTTCGAATGTTTGCATATGGTTTACCTGCTGATGCTACAGACGAATATATCAAAATTGGTGAATCAACTGCAATTGAAAGCTTCAAAAGATTTTGTCGAGCACTCGTAGAGATTTTCACTGACCAATATCTTAGATCACCTAATTCTAATGATATTGCAAGACTCTTATACATTGAAGAACAACGCGGCTTTCCAGGAATGTTAGGAAGTTTGGACTGTATGCATTGGAAGTGGAAAAATTGTCCCACGACATGGGCTGGACAATATAGAGGAAGGTATGGATATCCAACCATTATTCTTGAAGCAGTAGTAGATTATGATCTTTGGATATGGCATGCTTATTTTGGTATGCCAGGCACCAACAATGACATAAACGTTTTGGAGTCTTCTAATTTGCTCTCCAACCTAGCACAAGATATTGCTCCTCCTGCTCATTATATCATTCAAGGAAATGAATACAATTATGAGATATTATTTAGCTGATAACATATATCCAAAATGGTCTACTATTGTACAAACTATTCATCAACCACGAACTCCGAAGAAAAAATATTTTGCAATGAGACAAGAAGCATGCCGAAAAGATGTTGAGAGAGCATTTGATGTTCTACAATCTCGTTTTGCAATTGTGGGAGGCGCCTTGCGCTTTTGGAGGAAAAATGGTTTACACGACATAATGACTGCATGCATTATAATGCACAACATGATAGTCGAGGATGAACGAGATATCATTGCAGCAATCGTGGATGTAAGAGAAGTGACGACCCCAGTAGTTGAATTGGTACAAGATGAAGATGCTCGATTTGAACAATTTCTTGGTCCTTACAGGTAAATTAAGGACAAAGATGCTTATATTGCACTTTGCAATGCCTTGATTGAACATTTATGGTTGCGCTATACAAATAACGAAGATAATTAAAAACTTATGTGTTACTCTAGTTTCCAATAATGTGTCGTTTTTACCAATGGTGCTTGTTTGTATGTTATGTTTTTATTAAGTAATTAATGTAATATTTGTTTTTGTATTTGCATTTTTTAACCAATTGAATTTTATTTT
Organism: Dioscorea cayenensis subsp. rotundata; assembly: GCF_009730915.1. NCBI lineage: Eukaryota > Viridiplantae > Streptophyta > Magnoliopsida > Dioscoreales > Dioscoreaceae > Dioscorea > Dioscorea cayenensis. The sequence goes on from NC_052475.1 coordinate 25,408,753, forward strand.
ATATTTAATAAGTATTTATAATAATTACAAAACTTAAAATCATATTTTAAATAATTCAATGGTTAAAAGTGGAAAAGATTTAAAGATGATTAAATTTGTGGATAGTATGAATATATAAATTGTGAAATATATTTTTAGAATATTCTATTTTAAAAGCTTAAAAAAATAGAGATGTTGATTTGGAGAAACTTTTACTCGTAGAAACTCTGATTTTTGAAAGTATCAAGACTAAATATAGAGCTTTTGGGATTTGGAGATCAAACCTCGCTTGCTCTCTCACCACCTTTTCATTAACTATTTTTATTTGATTATTTTGCCCCAACAAAATTTTATTTAAAAGTTTTAAAAAAACAATAAAACTTCTTGTCCATGAGGTCACATTAAATTGTCACATTTAGCCGACAAAAACAAATAAATAAATAAATAAACTACAGGAACTTCGTTGATGTGGATTTTGGCATTTTGCTGATGTGCCAACTGCCAATAATAACTCTTTTGGCAGTCTCATCCCTCAATTGTGAGCCACCAAGTCATGGTTAACATTTTGGCTTGGTTTAGAAACCAAATTGTAATTTTTTTTCTCTTTTCTTTTTGTTTTTACTCAACACTGCAAATAGAAGTGGAAAAATTACTCCTAAAAATCACTTACATTAAGATTAAAAGTTCAACAGCTACCATGTTATTTCAATGACAAATTAATATTAAGTTGGACATAGAACATACACCTACAGAGAGAAGTTAATTGAGTGAAAAGTAAATAAATTCTCATGTTTTGTTCCTCCTGAATGTTTCTTTTTCCCATTAGTTTTGCAAAATGAGGCCACTGCTTGTTTCATAGACTCCGGGCCACATACAATAACACCAACTTCATCTTCACCTGTTTCTCTGGGCAACTCTGAAAGCACATCTGTAGACAAAATCATATTAGTTAGTGTTTTTAGAACATATTTACATGCTAAACTTGATGTTTCAATTAATTTGCAGGTCTGAAACCTCACTCACCAACCAAATTTGGTCTCTTTCCAAAATTTATTTCAATATCTTCTTGGCAATTCCTTATTTCCACATCTTGAATTTCTGAGGCTCTAACATTGCTCTGTGAATCATAACACATATCCTTCACTGACTTCCTCAACTTCAGTAAAGATGGTGGCCATGATGGTAACACTTGCAGCAATTATCAAGGAACATAATACTAGAAGATCATTAACCCATGAGGGTGCTTTGTCTTGTGATGCTCTCTTTCCTTGATGACCGAAAACTCGGTTCAACACAACAACACAAGCTAGAAATGTTAATGAGGACAATACAGTGACTGTAGCCTTCCACAATAAACTTTCAGGCCTGATTACATCTTCTTGAGATGATTTTACATCCAAGATAACAGTCTTTACTTGACACATCTCATGAAGTATTTCTCTAGCTGTGGCAGAGTATTTCTCTTCTTGTGTAACAAAAATCTTTAACTCAAGTTGTCGAAACCCATCTAATTCATTGTACAAAAGTAATTCAGAAATTGGGGCCAACATACTCAGATCTTCTGACCTTTTTACTGTATAAATTAGCTGTATTTTCACAGCACAAGTATTTTTAGGACCAATTCTTTGAGCAACAATGTCTTGTAAAATACTCAAAAATGGTGTGATACCAGATCCTCCAGCAATTAGTATTAAGCTGTCATATCTGTCAGAAAGCATAACGTCTATGTAAGTTCTCATGTTTTATGAGGAATTTCTGATTCTGAAAAATATTGCACATCTGTACCTTTGGTAGGGAAAAGTTGCAGGTCCATATGGACCTTCAACTGCAACAGAGAGTTTCTTTTCATGATCATTATTTAACATTGCCTGAATCCGGTTGTATACTGAATCAGTCCAGTGTCCCTGGCATTTAATCAACACCGAGAGTTTGTCACCGTCGATGTTTGCACTTGAAGTTATGCTAAAAGGATGCCACTCAACTTTTGATATGCATGGTATCTTTAGAAATATGATACTTGTAGGGGTGTATTTCAATCCTGCATAAAAAACAGACAATGGTTTGAACCCACAAAAGTTTTTTTTTGGTTGTCCATTTGGAATGGATACATTAAAACTGTTGGCTCTATTTTGCAGGTAAAGGCTTACTAGGATGCTTTCGGAGAGTGAGTTCTACTGCTTTGCATGTTAGTATGTTTGCTGAAATAATATCAACAGCTTTGCGATGACTGAATGAAACGCAAAATCTTATCGAGAGCAAAGAGGAGTACACCGGAGAATATTAAGTAGAAATGCCTGTCTCCAGCATGCAGCAGGAAAAACAAAAGGAAGACAACATATAAATGGTGGAATGAGTAGAACATAAGAAACTTCTTTTTTCTTATTTGAGGAAGAGATGTCATCCAAATAAAAAGGCCAACAACAAGTGTGATTGCACCAGCAGGATATACCCGTCCTGTTCTCTGCCATTTTGTTATCTACCAATTGAAGTAGAACAGTTATATTATTAGTATACATGAAGCATGTCAAGCCAGTGGAAAGTAGAAGAAATTAATTTACCTCCTCTAAGAGGCTGTTTTTGGCCGCCAAACTGAACATGATAAACAGACCATGCAAAACAGAGAACATAATCAGTGTGTTTCCAATCCAAATATGGTATCTTACTGAAGCCTCAAACTGAATACCAAAGAGTCTGAACAAAGCCATCCCTCTGAGAACTGGCAATAACAAGACTGCAAGGCATGCTTCACTGAGTGAACCAAACCTCACACCTAACCTCATTACCTTCAGTTGCCATCTGAAATTAGATTCTGGTCAAATGGTCATCCAAATTCATAGGAAAGTTAAGGATTTTAGTGATTCTTGCACAAGCCTGCTCAGTTTCATAGACTTTGAGGATGTCATACTCTTGAAGTCACTGGAGACATTACTGTAATATGTCCAAGCTAGGAGCAGAATGAAGATAGCCACAAAGATAAGCTCACCAATTGAAATTACTCCTACAGGACTTCTCACAATGAGTGGGTTAAATTTTCCCAGCCTGCTGAGCAATTCAATGAACCCATACCTGACCCTCCCCTTCCTTGCACCCATATGAATATGAACATAAACCATGGCAGCCACAGCCAAAAGAGGGAAACAGAATACTACTACATTAAAACCTGCAACAAAATAGAGGTAAAGAATCAATAATACAAGATTTTTAAAAAAAAGAATGAAAATTAAAGCAGAAAAAGTACCAGAGGCTCCCAGAAAAGTAATGGTTGCCCAATCCTCTGCATCATGCCAGGAGCTTTTCCAGACATGGGTTGGTTTGAGAAACCAGAGGCAAAGCCAAGCTGCAAAAATGACAGTCATGGAGAACTTGAGGATGGAAACAAGCAGTGCTTTTGGCACCATGACTGACTGGCTCACTGACTAGAGCTTTGTTTGTGATAAGATTATTTTGGAATGAGGCTACACAATATATATAAAAAGCATTCTCGTTATACTTGTACGGTTCTGACACGCATCAGTTACAGTAAAATGCTATAGAGATAGAGTTGACGGTGATGGTCTTCTTCGTGCGCACTAACAGAGATAGAGTTATTAGTGCTGGTCGTCCTCAAGTCTTCACTTGATTGAAGTCATTCATGTCCATTGTCAAAGAAAGGTGGTGAAAAATCACTAGCCATGTGTGGTATTTAGAGAGGATAAACATGATGATCAGAAACACTCACAAACACGGAAACACTCGCTCTTGTGGCTATTGCGACAAAATATGTAACCGTCTTGGTTGGCACAAAATGTGATTTGATGGATTAAGCACCTTTGGTAGGTCCAATGTTAGCATGATCATCAGTGAACGAACCAAAGAACTTGAGTTTTTATTTAATAACAGAAGAGTTCTCCAGCTTAATTCTTTTTCCCCTCAGAGATATTGAAATTCAAAATAAAAATATATGATTGATTTTGATTAAAATCAAAATATCCGCACCTCGAGGTGTTTTTCACCAAGATCAAATACAGTCTTGTTTTTACGAGAACCAAATTTTCTAAGATTAATTTTAGTTGAACCGCTAGCATCAGTAAGTGAGCCAGTTGTGACCCCTTTTGATGGTGCCTCCTTAGACTGTGTTATTCTGCATCATCCATCCCTTGGATGATTTTTTGTTCCCAACTTCTTTTTCTATTAGCTTTTTATCGGTTTTTTCTTTTTTGTCCCGCATTTCATTTCTAGTGACTTGGTTCCTTTTGTTTTGATGTTGTGTCCCTTTCTGTCCTTGTTTTTTATCTGTCTGATTGTCCCCACAACTTTGCAATGCATTTATGGATAATCCTTTTTCCAAAGCATGCATTAAAAAATCATTATTAAATATACCGTAATTTTGTTTTGACCAAATATTTGAAAAGAAATTAACCCCAAGAGTTCCCCAAATATTGCTGAGCCAGGTCTGGAGGCTAACTCTTCCAAAATACTACACTTCAAAAAAAAAATCCCTAAGATGGATGAATATATAACTAAAAGGTGATCAACAAATTCTCTGCTGCATAAGATGGCCAGCAGCCTTTTGTCTTGAGTTATGTATGGTTTTTTTTAATATATATTTTTATACAATAATACGTTGATATAACTCTTGGGAAAAAGATATTTGGATTATAATTTAAGAAATTTATTAATATCTAATGGGCTTATGCATGAAATCAGGACAGCTCCCCTCTGTATTAGTTTTACTGGGCTTGCACGGGCCAGTCCATTCTTAGTGCTTTTTGTAATTTTTATTTTTTCTTGCGCAGAAGAAAAATTTACAAATCGGTTATAAGAAGATATTGTGACAATGGTTTAAAAGGTTTGAAATTGAGAGATTTTTTTTATAGTTATTTTATTATGTTTCAATTAATATAATATTATTTTTGTAAATTTATGTCAACTAATATTAAAATCTAATATCTTTTTTTATGTTGATAAAAATGTAATTTTATGTATTTCAACAAATAATAAGAATGTAGAATATTTCACTTTACTATGCTTCCACATAAAAGTATTTCTAAATATATATTTATTGTTATTTTTGCATTTAGTTATACTCACCTTAGATAAATTATAAGTGATTAAACATATAATTTTTTTTTAAAAAAAATATAAACTACATTTATTCAAATGATTAAACCAAAATATATATATAGATATATATATATATATATATATATATGACGGGGGTGGACATGTTCGGTTTATGAATAATAAGCCCAAGCGTGACGAAAATAGTAGACTTATGAATCCACATATGAGAAATCGAGAAGCGCATCTCATTCCTCTTGTATGTCATAATATATTATATATTAAATACTATAATGTGAATTAATAACATATTGATATATTATATATTTTATGTAATATATCTAATAGAAGTATACTTGTATTGTTCTCAAAAAAAATTATAAAATACAATTTTTATTTATTAAAAATATTATATATATGGAGAAAAAAAATTATATCCATCGGCAATTCTACTCAAGAATATTTATATATATGGCGCAAAAAAACTAATAAATCTGTAAAAATGTTGTAACATGTAAATAACTAAGAAAAAAAAAAGTAAATATTATATCTTTTTAATAAAAAAAAACCTTACACCTGAAAGCTATTTTAAAAAGGAAAAAATTTAGAAAAACAAAACAGCGATATAAAATCTTCATACCTTAAAAAAATAAAATAAAATAAATAAATAAATAAATAAATAAATAATCGCCTATATAGGTATACTCACAAATCAGAATGTTGACTCTCCCATAAATCAAACATCAAAACATGAATGAAACTGCATCAATTCCAAGTCTATCAAATCATAAAAAAAGTGTAACTTTCATTTAGACTATAGAATTTCATGTGTGACTCTCATAAGTATTTTAATTATTTACATGACAGATTACATTCCAATATTAATTAGAAAAAACAACTTTTTAATGTAGAATAATTTTATTATAATCATTATCATTAATTGAGTTTAGATTTAATGAAGTTATAGATTAAAATTTGATTTATAAAACAACTTCAAACAACCAAACACATAAAGCTTTATAGTTTAGCCAAAACCAAAGCAACAAGCAACAATTTTCAATCAATTGTCTCTATTATATATTTTTTTATTAATTACTTGGATGATATTTAGAATTTTTTTATCAATGTTTTAAATTTAGAGTTAAGTTTAGATTTTGCCATAAACATGAGAAAAGAAAATTTTAAATTCATATTTGATTATTATCATATGACTCATATCAATTTAAATCTTAACGTATGAGAAACCAATAGTATAGTTATAATTTACTACAATATGTCAAAGGAGTCAAAAGTTTGAAATTTTGCTTTCATAATACTATTTTATCAGCATTGATTACACATTATGTACTATGCTATAATATTTTTACTAGTCATGATATAGATTTATATAAAAAAAATATTATTTTTTATCAATTAAAATTATGTAACAGATTATATATATTTAGTGATTGTTATTTTTTAAATCATTATAATTGATGTATCTCTATCTGATTATTTTTTTAAAGTGAATTTGTTGCGTGTTATTAGAACAAAAAATTATAAACAGCTGTGGGTCATTATAGGTACATAGTTTGTTATGATGGATACCATTAGCGCTTGCCAGCAACAAGGCTGGTACTATTTTGCAATCATTCCATAAAACGCATCATTTTTAAGCTTAGAAGTTAGAACCAAAGCGCAAATATCTAGCTGTTTTCCAATTGTTATTATTTTTTCTTAATATATACTTGTATTTAAAATTTATTGAAATTTTATTTAATGAACAAATATCTACGATCTGTATCAATTTTGATTATAAATGATGTGACCATGACCTGCACCTGCCTAAAGTGATTGATGGTTTCTACTTTAGACTTTATTTTTCCAAATAGTGATTCAAAAGTGTGCTCAGTTTTCAAAAATGGCCACAAAGACTAATCTATGGGAATATCCAACATGTTATTTAATTTAACTCAATGGATTCAAAATCTATGCTTATTTTCAACAAGAAAAACATTTTAAAAATTGCAAGTCTTCCATTGTTTTAATGTCATGAGAGCGAAGGTTGGTTAAACTTAGAAGTTAGAATATAATCATAGTAAACTATATATATAAAAATAATTTAAATCCATTAGTCAAAACTGAAAATTGCAACCAATTATTATTATAATTTTTTTAGATAAATATGAAATAAACCACTGATTTATTGAAAAATTAAAAGACAACCTTATGAAATGAAAGCAATCTGAAAGACGCTCAGGAAATGAAAAAGCGAAATATTACAAAGAAAAGAGCAAAAAGTATCTGAAAATAAACATTGAGACCGACGAAAGGCACCGATATGGTAACCAATTACTTCTCTACTTTGTCACCGATATGCACTTACTCCGCAATTGTTTTTGGGAAATTATAATTTTTTAAAAAAAGTTCATTTATTTATCTATTTATTTTGCCATATCCAATAACCCAAAGTGGGGCAAGCATAAGAATGAGTATCCTTGCCAGTTGCCAATATGTTTGATATGGGACTCTTCGCGTACACCTGCACATCTTTTGCCTGCCAGATGGGTCACCCCCACGTTGACATATTGATGCGTTTTAGACAACCTTGATCCAAATATGAAAATAATATATATGTATATATTTTATCAAAATAGATAAACTATTATTTATAAAAATAAATGAACAACTAATACATTTTAAATAGAAAAATTATAGTAAAATAAAAGGATATGAATAAATTATCAGATTAACAAAAACAACAAAGAAATATTAAAAATAAATATAATAAGAAAAGACATAGAAAAAAGTGATACCGTGACGATTAATACAGGGGTATTATCCCTCTAAATAATATAACCTAGCAATGCTATAAAAAGAACTTAATCAAAACTATTATAGATTGTAGATTGTGGAATTCCAGAATCACTGATATATAACTTCAAAATCTCAAAACTTTTCTATATAAGAAAATATTAATTTACAGTACTTAATAAAAAAAATGCGAGTATAATACATATACATCATAGACACACTCAAAAGCCTGGATAAAGATGAAGCTAGGGGGCAAAAACGCCTCCCAAAATAATTTAAAAAAAATAAAAATTTAAGCTGATCAAAACATAGATCTGTTTGAGGACGAGGGAGGGTGACGTCCATGAGAACTAGCCAGCCTGGTTAAGTGCAAATTAATGTTTAGCTCCTTAATTTTTTAATTAAATTTGACCTCAACTAATTGAATCAACAATATTCATATATAACGCATAGTTTGTGTTTCACTCCGGTTCAAAAGTTTTGAGGATTCCAAATTTTTTTTTGTGAAAAAATAGGTTGTTTGTTATTTTTCAAAGTACGGTTCTTGTAAATTTTTTTAGCGTGCATATAATAGGTTTTTATTGTTTCATATATATGGTATCTGATTGAGTTATTAAACTTTAGGTATCAATAAACTATCATAATTAGTGTAGTTTTACATATTTGTCTCTTAAAAAACTCTTATGTAGTTGAAAATGTATTAGATTTTTAATTACAAGCAGTTGTAAATATTGGAGTTGAAAATCGCAGGAGAGTTAGGAGAGTCAAATCTAGTGATTAATTGACTGTATTTGAAAATACTGGATTTCAAAATTTTATATTTGTTTTGAAGGATTTGTAAATTTGAATTTTGAAAACATGTGTTTAGTTGGATGTATTTTAAGATATAAACACCCTTGATGAGATTGCCCCACTTTGGATCATCATTAAAATTTTTATATAGATTAGGGACTTTATTAAAATAAATATTAAAATAAGTTTAAATGTTTAATTACAATACTTATCTTAAAATAAATAAACAAATAAATAAAATTACACGTTGTACATCTTTTAAATTGATTTTATATTTCAAACCTAAAAATTGTTTATAAGATTGCTTTATCTTCTCAATATTTTCACAAATATCTTTATTTACTCTTTACTTTTATGATATAAATCTTATCAGTTTATAATTTCTTCATATTTCAATCCATACGATTTTAAAACATATTTTTAAATATAAATTATATTTGAGTGATGATACACTAGAAATTAACACTTTTATACATTTTTTAATCATTCAGTTTTCACGTGATACCATGTGTGAGACTATTAAATTACAAAGTGCAGGATTTGGGTGTAGTTAAAAATCTAACAAAATTTATTTAAAAGTTTTCAAATTCAGCTAAACGGACCGTAGATGTTAAGAAATTATATAATTCTAATTATATGTAGTATTATAACTGGTCAAACAAATACATCCTTAAATGAAAGACAGTAGTAATCTATTGTTATAAAGAATAAATAAATAAATAAATAATTGAAGATACTAACGAAAGGCAAAGACTCACGTCAAAGGCATGCATTTGATGAAACGAACAAAACATTCTTTGGAATGATATCATTGGATATAATAAACCATATTCCAAGCATCTCATGCTGCTCCAAGCATTTATAATAACTATTAGTTTATAGTGTCTGCCAGTCTTAATTATGTTTTTTTGCGGTTGATACTTGATAGCCCTGGTACACAACAACCACAACAACCACAACAAAACACCGTTTACAAAGAAGATCAGAATTCCACGTCATCCCCTGGATAAGTTCTCATTATTAATTATTCGCCTCCATTATTAAGCAACATCTCATCTCTCTTGCTTATCCTATCTTTTACTCTGTTATACATAATCAAAAGTGGCTCAACTTCTTTATTAATATGATCCATACAAAAATAAACTCATGTAATAATTTAAACTTATTACTCAATTGTTTTTTAATCATCAGTGACAGTGATTATAATAAGTGGTTTATATATATATATATATATAGATAAAGAAAGGGTGGGTGGGTGTCAATGGTAGTGACTGAGTGGAAAAGCAGCAAAAGAAGTTAGTCAATAACGCACCATCATAAGGACCCAAGTGATTGTTATAAATTAGATACTATTGGACAGTCCTTCTCAACTCCAACTATACATATTATTATATAATAAACTGAATTTTTAAAAAAACAATACTAAAAACAAAATTAATTTATGTACTTGACTGCCATGCCAGCCAAGCGCACCCAATTAATATTTTACACTAAAATCTAGCTAAAGGCTCATGCCATGACAACACACCATCCTCTCCAATACTGTTTTCTTTATATATATATATATATGCTTGTCCCTTTCAACAATGCCTTCTGGGAATGAGTAAAGAAATGACAATGGTGCTGCAAGCCAACGTGGCGATGCCTACTTTTTGGACCTTTGTTTAATCACTTTGTATCAGTGCTAGTTCCATTACAAGCTGGTGGTGCTCCTATCACCCTTTCCTTTCCCTATCGGTTGCCATAATTGGTTTGACTGGGTGGTGAGTTTAGCCAGGTTGAGACTAAAGATTACGAACGTTGGGTTCGTGGTGATGGATCCGGTTCGGTTGGGACGGGTGGTGACGTGACCGAGTCGGTGGGTGCGGTGGTGAAATGATAATATCTCGTTCTTATCTGAAGGGAGGTGATATATGGTGTTTATTATTATTATTATTATTATTTTATTTTATTAATAATTTAATCACGTGAGCCGATACGAGAAGAGACGAGGCGGTCCTGTTCCGTGGAGCAGTGTATATCTCTTTCTCTTTCATTTCTTCTTCCGCTTGGCGGCGAGAACTCAAGAGAAAAGGTTTCGTTTTTGGGAAGGAGAGAGGAGTCTGGTTTTATCTATAAATAGAGTTTCATTTTCTTGAATCTTGGAGGGAGAGAGAGGAGGAGGAGGAGGAGGAGAAGGGGGTGTGTGAGGATTTGAGAGAAGAGAGGGAGAAGAAGAAGGGAGGGAGAAAGGGGGGGAAGAGAGGAAAGAGGGTTTGAGAAGGGGAAGGCATTCGGCTGTTTGCTGTATGTCAGATTGCTGTGAGGAGTACTACGGCGGATTCGGTGAGCTCGCGAACCCTTTGCAATGGCCACAACTGCGGAAAAAGCGACGCCTTGCTGCTCTGCCAACCGGGGAACGGCTGTCGGTGCTGCTGCCAAGGTGAAGGCTGACTCGGTGCTACCTGTCGGCAATGATTGGACCGTGGATCAGAAGCGGTCTGCTGCTTCTGCTGCTGCTTCGTCGGCCGTGACTGCGGTGATCCGCCCTGTTGAGGAGCCTGCCATCTCTAAGGCTCCGCCTAAGGGTAACTCTCCGTTCTCTCTCTGCTAGGGTTTGTTTTTCCCCCCTAATGTTTGTTGAATCTGGTTCTGGTTGCTACTTTTGTGATCCAAAGCGATGTGCCTGTGATATTCTGTGTCTTTGCGTTGGATGATGGCCTATTCCGGAGTCGAAGATTATTCTAAAGTATTATCTTTTAGGTTGAAAGAATAAGTTAGTCAAGTCTGTTGTTTCGGATTATCTTGCGTTTTTTGGTTAATGTGCATTCTTATTGTATGGCTGATTAGTCGCCGTAATGGAGAAGTAGCTTGCTTCCAATTTGCATGGTCATGTACCTAACGCCCAAATATCTTTGGAGACTTACCTGCAACATGCAAGTTCTACTTACTGTGCCATATAGTGGTAGACCTGCAAGATCTATTCTAGTCAATAGCTGTTCCGGATGCATTCCCACACCTCCTGGTAGTTTGTTTTCATTGAAACAATTGTTTATCTGAAAGTAGAAATTGCTGGTTAATGAAATGTGTGCAGGATGTTGTTAGAAGCGAAATTTGCATGAGATATATGTAAAATATGAAAGGATTACTGTTGTTTATCTTCCATATTGCGTTGGTTCTAGCTGACAGCAGATATCTTCTGCACATTTAATTAGTGTCCAAGCTAGGCGAAGCTAATATGTGTTTTGTTGTATCGGTAATAGCTGTAGCTATAAGAGATGCAGGGAGTGCAACATGTGAGAGAGCTGCCAATTCGATTTTGTTCTGTGATAGGTGATGATTGGTTTTTGCTGTGTTTCAACTTGCCTGCAGGGGGAGCACTTGCACTCGCTTGTAGTATTTCTTACTTGCTCATCCATTTTCAAGTATTTTTAATATGTTGAACACTCAGAAGCCTCGACAATAGGGAACAATTATTTGACATTAGATAACACTCCAAAGTGTCAGATCATTATTGTATTGGCTGGCATTTGCCACGTAATGTTTATTCTACCAATCTATCCACCTCATCATGTTAACCTATACATTTAGATTGTTTCAATATAAACTGATGGTATTTTAAGTCATAGTTAAGCATCTTGTGTGTAACCTTTGAAAGTTGCCTTGTTTATTTCTCGGGAGCGCTCAGAGTTTCAAACTACTATATTGGACCATGGAAGCATTTGCATCTTTTTCTTTATTTTGTAACCCTTGTTTTTGTATGATGTTTTTCTCTTGTTGCAGTTTCTGTTCATAAGAAGTTCATTAGGTCAAAAATTTCTGCTGTTTAAGGAGTAATATGAATATCTCAAATGACTTGTTTGTAATGAGAAACCTTCCAAATCAGAGGCTTGTTTGTAACAAGTAGGATATTGAGAAGGCCTATACCTTTACAAGTATGTTGTTTGAATGTTAAAAGTGAAATAATTAGGGAAGTGATGATTTTAGGAAAATATGATGCATGTTGTAAGCATTTTAATTCTGGTTGAGGTGTTGTTGTGATTCACTTTGTATCAATCAACTATTGGAAGATAATTTGTCATATAATCTAATGCTTGCCTTGTGCAATAAGCATCTAGAGCAAAAATCCCAGAGATTAGCCATATAATTTTATAATACAGTTATTTTTTATTGCAGATTTTCAATGTGGGTGAGTGAACAGGTTTCTGTTTAGTGCATTTCAACCTGTATAGATGTAGAACATATGCTGAAGTCTACTTGAGTGGCTATTTTGCCAGTGGTATTGTGTTTCCGGTTGATTAAGTCTTGTGACCTTCTTTTTACATGTGTTGATTACCTAGATTTGAATGTTTGTTTGACTTTGGTTATTGCTTTCTTGTTAATTCTAGTTTTTGTCCTATGATTTCAGGGGTCCAGTTACTAACAAGGGCTCAGACAATGCACCCTTTAGATCCACTATCTGCTGCTGAAATCTCTGTGGCAGTAGCAACTGTTAGGGCTGCAGGGGCAACCCCAGAGGTAACACCTCATTGTGTAACTTCCTGGTTATATGTGTACATGAATAATTTGATATAAATCTTTTGCTCAGGAGCGAGATAGCATGCGTTTTGTGGAAATTGTGCTGTTGGAACCTGAGAGAAGAGTTGTGGCATTAGCTGATGCTTACTTCTTCCCTCCTTTCCAACCTTCACTACTTCCGAGAACAAAAGGTGGTCCTTTCATTCCAAGTAAGCTACCCCCCAGGCGGGCTAGGCTTATTGTGTATAACAAGCGATCAAATGTGACAAGCATATGGGTTGTTGAGCTATCTGAAGTGCATGCTACCGCTCGAGGTGGCCATCACAGGGGCAAGGTCATCTCATCTAAAGAAGTTCCTGATGTCCAGCCACCAATGGTACATAGCTTAGCTTTTTAGAAAAGCTATTATGTGAAAATTTGATATGTTTTTATTAATGATGACAAATTAAAATATAAGTGGGCATAAAAATAGTATCTAGAAGAAAACCCAGTGGATCTAATGTTATTTTGAACATCTTGAAAAATATCTTTTTCAGGACATATTCACAGAAAAGTCAACTTATCCCTAGGCTATGCAAATGGTGCTATCCAATAGATTGTCCATTGATTATGTATTCATGTGACATCAGGTCCATATGTTATTCTGTTAATCTGGCTGAAATGCAGAACCAGAATAAATTACACCAATCTACCCCAAACTTGGCGGTTAAACTCTACCGCGGTGATGATACTTGGGGATATTACGTTTCTTAGAAAGTGTTATCGTAAAATGTGATGTTACCTGAATTGTATCTTCCTGTTTCCCTTTTCTAACACTTCCAGAAGTTTATGGCTAAATTGATTGATTGGGTCTTATGATTAACTTTAGTTATAAAAGTAGTTGACTAGTTTCCGATATTGTAATTAAAGCATTTCTGTTGATTGTTGTACTCCTCTTTTGCTTGACCTCAGGATGCGGTGGAATACGCAGAATGTGAAGCTGCTGTAAAGAGTTATCCTCCTTTCATTGAAGCAATGAAAAGGAGGGGCATAGATGATATGGATCTTGTCATGGTAGATGCCTGGTAAGATATTTCCGAGTACTAAAACTCAGTTGTAACATACCAGTTTTGGTCCAATGTTATCTTCAATTGTTGTCATTTGCTGAAATTATACCCTTTTGATTACTGAACCCTGAGTTTAAGTTAATTGCATCAAGGGCTTAATTTATTTAGCTAGCCTATCTTGTATAAACTATGAAGGAGCCTGGGCCTCCTATATGATTTTGCTTGATTAATTGATTACCAAATCATTAGACATTTCACGTATAAGTTAATTGCATCAAGGGCTTGATTTATTTAGCTAGCCTATCTTGTATAAACTGTGAAGGAGCCCTGGCCTCCTATATGATTTTGCTTGATTAAGTGTTAACTAAATCATTAGACATTTCACATAGATTAAGGTAGAATTAGTTGATTGTACCATTGTATCAATCTGTAATACCTGAGGTTATTTGATTGGGCAGAAATTGATCAAAATCCATAGGCATTTCAGTGCGAATATGATTGAACATTGAACATGTCCAATTCGATGTCTTAATCATATGATTAAGGATAAACCAATGACATAGTGTAGATAGGATACGTTGGATTTTAATTCACTTCTGTATCACTATATGTGAGGGATTTAGTCAAATAGATGAAGTATGGGTTGATTTGAGCTTTGGTGAAAAGTGTTCTCTTTGTGGTTGGTAATAGTAGGCCAAATTCAAAACAGTTATGCTTGAATTGAAGCTCAATTAGATAGCAATATACTGTCACAGGGATTCTCTTGAATAAATTGGAATTTGTAATTTATTTTGCAAGAACACTTTATGGCATGCCAATAATACTGTGGTGGTTTAACTTTTTCTAAATTTACTTTGCAACTCCATTTTTTGTGTGTTGCACCCATTTTAAATTTTAATAGAAAAATCCCTTGAGATGATGATTGGAAGCTAATATGACCAAATGGTTTGGTTTCAACTTTCAATCCAGAGTTAAACCAAAACTTAAAACCATGATCATCATCAGAACTTGTTGGTGTGAAGGTGCTACAGCCAGTTCTTGCAATTTTTGGTTTAGAAGTGTCAATATTGTTGGTTTGTGTTATGCAGGTGTGTTGGTTATCATGGTGAGGCTGATGCTCCCAGTCGAAGACTTGCTAAACCACTTATTTTTTGTCGCACTGAGAGTGACTGTCCTATGGAGAATGGTTATGCAAGGCCTGTTGAAGGCATTTATATCCTCGTTGATATGCAGAATATGGTAATAATAGAGTATGAAGACAGAAAGCTGGTGCCTCTTCCTCCAGCAGATCCATTAAGAAACTATACCTCAGGGGAAACCCGAGGAGGGGTTGACCGAAGTGATGTGAAACCCCTGCATATTCTTCAGCCCGAAGGCCCAAGTTTTCGTGTTAGTGGCCATTTCATTGAATGGCAGAAGGTTTGTATGGCCCGAATACGTTTATTCCCCTTCTCCTCTTTGATGCATTACACTTTTTATTAAACATGATCTGAAGTGGAAATTAATCTTGTTGCTTTTCAGTGGAATTTCAGAATTGGTTTTACTCCCAGGGAAGGCTTGGTTATCTACTCTGTAGCATACACTGATGGCAGTCGAGGTCGTAGACCTGTGGCTCATAGGCTGAGTTTTGTTGAAATGGTGGTTCCTTACGGAGATCCAAATGAGCCACACTACCGTAAGAATGCATTTGATGCAGGGGAAGATGGTTTGGGCAAGAATGCACATTCTCTTAAGAAGGTCAGTACTTTGCCTTAACATGTTATTTTAATAGAATATCGGTTCCAAATTTTTTTTCTGTTCTTGGGCTTCACTGTGCTTATATTGTGGATAGCTTCAACGATACAGGGATGTGACTGTTTGGGGTACATAAAATATTTTGATGCTCATTTTACAAATTACACTGGAGGTGTTGAGACTATAGAAAATTGTGTTTGCTTGCATGAAGAAGACCATGGGATTTTATGGAAGCATCATGATTGGAGAACAGGCCAAGCAGAAGTTAGGCGATCTAGAAGGCTTACTGTTTCATTTATATGCACGGTTGCTAATTATGAGTATGGCTTTTTCTGGCACTTTTATCAGGCAAGTTTTGATCCTTCTGTTTGAATTATCCAAATTTTATTATGAACCTATGCCTGGATTGTTTTTTTTTGACCCTGAAAGACTAATTCTTAAATTATGGATCTTAGTTTATATGTATGTGCTAGTGTTTTTTGAAGAAGAACATGGTAGTAATGCTTCTTGCAAAGTTTTACTGAAGAAAAATAAGTGTCACTGTTCCTTTGTTTTGCACTCATGTAAACATGTGCCATTCTGTGGAAGTTTTAGCTAGGTACTTGAGCAACTATGTGATACACCCTCAAGAATGCTTTCCCATGTCTGTGGCACGTAGCCTGTCTGAGTACTGGAGGCTTATCCTTATTTCATATTTCCAATAAAAACACAATCAAATGAATAAAGCATTTGCCTTTTCTTGGTTGATAGATATATCATCAAATCTTCATGACTCTTGAGGAACAAATGCTTAATTTCCTTCTCCATTGGAAGGATAAATTTATCTGACTTTTGCATTCTAGAGGTTTTGACTTTCGTTTACTTCAGTGAAACTTTATTCTGGTTTAGCCACTTTAACCTAATTCTGGTTTGCCACTTGCCAACATTAGTAACTGGTATTGCCTTCCGATTTTAATTTAATCATGTTTATTTGGTATCATTTAATAGGGTATACTGTTTTAAATGCAGGATGGTAAGATTGAAGCTGAGGTAAAACTTACTGGCATTCTCAGCTTAGGAGCATTGCAGCCTGGAGAAACAAGGAAATATGGCACTACTATTGCTCCAGGTTTATATGCACCTGTTCATCAACATTTTTTTGTTGCCCGCATGGACATGGCTATTGATTGCAAACCTAATGAAGCCTTTAATCAGGTGATGTTGCATTGTGCATATGCTTGTAGTTGCTTCAGGTTCACAAGACATTTAAATTTGCTCATAACAATATCTGCATGTAAAAGCTTGAAGTGAATTGGAGAGTCTCTGCCATACTCAACAGACTGTTCTCCATGATAATTTATTTTAATAAACTATCATCACTTGAAATGTTGTAAACATATACCCTAAGCTCATCCACTTCATGGTACTTGCAACCCTTGTTCTTACTTAGCACGCCCTTCAATATAGATGGATGAAGCTTCACTAACTCGAACTTTGAGTTATACTCATTTACAGTGCAAAATTAAGATCAGCCCTTGTTTTCTAATTTGGTGCTTAAACAAAATTCAATCTATGTAGTGCTCAGGGCTAAGCGGCTAGCCCAGGCTCTGCATGAAGCCAGGTTTGCACAACAAGCCTTAAACCTGAGCTTAAGCCATAGTAGTAGACACCCAAGTTCCTGTCACTATGCTTGATTGAATTCTAAAATTATGTACCCAAGTTCCTGATTTGATTAAATTTGATACTGATCTCATGTCTTTTTTGACTTTTGTGCTCCAATTGCTTTGTTTATTACACCAATTCTGGACAAGATTTTGAATCTAAGTTATATGGTCTTGACTTCAAAATTAATTCAATTGAATTTGTGGGGAAAAAACTAATTTTCTTATTCCACCACTCCAACAGACTTGACTTGCCCAGCTAAAGTATGGTTGCAGGATTTTAGTTTACTCAATTGACCACAAATTATATGCAACTGCTGAATGTGTTTGGAACTATAGAAATCATCTGCATGTAGGAAAGATGAGTCCAATATTTTCTGTTTGCACATGCCACCTGATGCAAATGCTTGAAATGATTTGAACTATATGTTTCTGCTCCTCACAATTAATGATTTGACACAACTTGTCATGTTGGTTTGCTTTCCTTTTCATTTTAATGCTATGTAATCAGCCATGTTCTTTTACTTACAACAGGTTCGAGATTCGAGATCATTGTTGATCATTTGGTGCACACAATGCAAGTGGAGAACACTAAGACCAAGTAGTTAATTGCTAGTTTAAATTTGTCCTTGATGTATATCAGTTTTCTTCATTGTTGAGCTGGTTGATTGCTTGTTGGTTGTCTTCATTGTATATTGTTATTGTTATGTGTATTTAGTTTCTTTTTTTTTTTGGCCAACAACACCTACTAATATAATTACTTTATGATGAACAATGATTTTAACTTTGATGTCTTATTTTAATTATTGCTTCATCATTTTTGTGCCTTATGCTCTTTCCTGTAGGTGGTTGAGGTGAATGTCAAAGTTGAAAAACCTGGCCAAAACAATGTTCACAACAATGCTTTTTATGCTGAAGAAAAAATTCTCAAGTCTGAATTGCAAGCTATGCGTGATTGTGATCCTTCTTCTGCACGCCATTGGATTGTAAGTTTCATCAAAACTAGGGTTTTATTATTATTTTCTAAGACTATTTGGAAAGTCTTAAATTAACTTTTTGAAAAGGCAGTTCATATGAGCAAACCTTAGCTGAGGAAATAGTTTCTCATGAAAATTTTCACTGAACTTTTACTAACCTTTGATGCCTTGCTTGCAATTCAGGTAAGGAACACAAGAACTGTCAATCGAACCGGGCAGCTTACTGGATATAAGCTTGTACCTGGTTCAAATTGCTTGCCTCTTGCTGGTCCAGAGGCAAAGTTTCTAAGGAGAGCTGCCTTCTTGAAGCATAATCTTTGGGTTACTCCTCATGACCGTGAAGAGAGGTATCCTGGAGGAGAGTTTCCAAACCAAAATCCACGTTTAAATGAGGGATTGGCAACATGGGTTGCGAAGGACAGGTCCCTTGAAGAAACTGACATTGTTCTCTGGTTAGTTTCTCCCATATTGATTTATATTTGACAAAACTTGGTCTTCAAATATGCACTATCTACTTATGTGAATTGTTCTTTTTTAAGTTTCTAATGTTGATTTCTATTCTTTGATTTCCCTGATTTCACAAGTGAACCGTTGTCATTTCTATGTGCCAGGGAGGACATTTGTTCATACTTGAGTATTAGTTTTGTTTAGAGCGGTAATAATGTACGTTTAAAAGATAAGAGTATCAATGTGTTTTTGGTTAAATTTAGAACCCTAATCCTACCCTTATTTAAAGAGAGTTATGCCTCAAATGTATTTTGGTGTGCAAGACTATCCTTTCAGTTGAAGTATTGCATCCTTTTGTACTAGTGTGTTTGCATGTTGTGGATTACTTTAATATGGTATCAGAGACAAGTTGTGAAGAAGAAAAAGGATATAATATTTGAATTAAAATAATGGTATTTCACACCCATATATAATTGGGGCACAACTCTGTTTATATAAGAGTAGGATTAGGGTTTTCTAAACTTAACTCAAATGGCATTAATACCCTTATACATGAAATATATATTATTACTACTCTAACAGTTTTTATGGATCTTGAGGGCGTATAGCTTCCAGTGATTCTTTATAGTTGTTTTTATATGGCTTTCGATAATAACCAATATTGATAAACTGTTTACTAAAGCATTTTGATAATGTGGCAAAATATATGTGATGATCAACTGTGTAATGTTCACTGATTTTCCCTAAAGTTAAGCCCAAATAATAAGTTTAATCAACATATTAGTTAACATTGTATTCTAGAGAGTTTGTCTGCCTCATGTTTTTGTAAAATGAAGAAAGGGAAAGATCTTATCTGTTTTGGTAATTTTTTTTTTAAAAATTTTTATAATGTTTTGGGGTATGTTAGGCTTAAGTTTTTGAAGTTGTTGGTTTTCAGCATCTGAATAATTTCTCCAGTTTTATGTAATTAATCGCCATGATTTCTGGACTACCCAAAGGTTACATGATACGGTCTCATAATTTTCATTTTTTTTTTGTCTATGATTTTATTTCAGGTATGTGTTTGGCGTCACCCACATTCCTCGGCTGGAAGACTGGCCTGTCATGCCAGTAGAACGGATAGGTTTTATGCTCATGGTATTGCAGTATTTTCAATTTGATAGTATTTTCAATTTGATATTGCTTTCTTTTCCTTTGGGAGTTATGTTTTGTTTATTACTATGAGGTTCTAATGTGGTGAGCATTATCATTCCTACATTGGGTTTTGCCTCTTACTTTGAAACTGCATTGAATTGTATAGTTTGAGAGGTCCAAAGACTCCAGAAGATTTGTCCTGATGATTCATTAGCATGTTAACAATTTAGATTTACTGGCCAATTAGTTACTGGTAATTATCTAAGAACTGAAAAGTTTGTAGTTACTGTCCTTTGTTGCCAATTATGGTGGCCCTGTAAAATTATAAGCGCTAAAAGGCTTGTGGGCTTGCATTGTTTGTTATTTCAAGGTGGATTACATGAGAACCTTAGAACAGATTTGCACATCTTCTGTAAAACGAATTCCATATTCTTAATGCTTTGTGGTTGAAATGAATGTCTAAGAGAAGGTTCAGATCGGTAATTTTGGCTTTTGAGGTTAACTTGTCTAGAAGGCAGGCTTCAAAATTGATTCGAAGTAGCAAACTCGAATCTTAGTGTATGCATAAGCTTCTAATTTTCCCTATCTCTACTGTCAGAAATTTATACAATATCCATAGTTGTAGCATTTTGCATAGTTTTTGCTGACGTTAATTTGAGAAAGTGCGGAAAGCTCAATAGAGGCTGTGTTGCTATGGTATTACAGAACTAGTTGTACTGGAGATGTCAGTTATTTGGACAATGACTTCCATCTTCTTTTGCAACTTTATTAGATGTTCATGTGCATTAACTAGTCAAATCAGATTCTATCTTTTGTTGAATAAGAGACGAGTAACAGATGTTCTTCCATAGCCTTCCAGTATAAATCTCTGCTGTCAGAAATTTATACAATATCCATGGTTGTAGCATTTTGCATAGTTTTTGCTGACGTTAATTTGAGAAAGTGCGGAAAGCTCAATAGAGGCTGTGTTGCTATGGTATTACAGAACTAGTTGTAATGGTGATGTCAGTTATTTGGACAATGACTTCCATCTTCTTTTGCAACTTTATTAGATGTTCATGTGCATTAACTAGTCAAATCAGATTCTATCATGTTGAATAAGAGACTAGTAACATATGTTCTTCCGTAACCTTCCAGTACATATGTTTCACTGGCTTGCTATTGTTCTTTCTGTCAGTTGTCTGAAGCTGATGTTATTGCACATGCATTTTTGTATTTCTTTGGAAAAGGGAAAACTATAACATAAAGCACTAATTCTTATCCTAGGTTTATTTATTATTCATTTGTGTGAATTTTGATTCTCCACAAAGATCACTGCATTGTTTAAGTTTGTGCGTTAGTGACTGTTTGAATCCTTGGTAACATGGATCATGCGAGTTTGCAAACTTCTAGCCAAGCCTTAAATTGACTTGCATTTTATGCAGCCTCATGGGTTCTTCAACTGCTCCCCCGCCGTGGATGTCCCGCCGAGTTCCACTTCTGAGATCGAACTTAAGGAAACTGGTGGATCGAAGCCCGTTTCAGCTGGTTTGCTCGCAAAGCTGTGAAGGATTACCTGAAGGTTGTTAATGATGTCTATCAAAATAAAATACTTTAAAACTCTATTGCTGTTGACAATGTCTAGTTTGAGGTATGCCTGGTTGTGTATTTTGATTTACTTTTATTAGATAAAATATCCTGTTAGATACAACTCAAGACTAGTGGGGGGGATTATGACCCCTTCCGAATATTTCTCTAGATGCTGTGAATTTGGATGTGATAATTTTGCCAAGTGGCTATCAACATACAAGAGTTGTCAGATTTGGGGTATGAAATCACATGTTGCTATTTGGTTTTTTATGTACTTTGTGATGATAAAGCGAGTAAACTTGAAATTATCAGAGTTATGAACTGAGTTAAGCATTTGGTCTGAGGGAGATGATTGGCCTTTTATTGAAGCATGTTCAGATGTGGGTCAATGCTTGGCATGTTTCTGCAGCTATTCTATGGTCTTAGATTCATACGGATAAGCATGAATCCTGTCATGTACTCTGATTTGGTGTTGGTACCTAATTAATAATCTCCTATAAAACACCATCCGACGTGGCGTTTGCCAATCAATTGTTCTCGAAAGGAGTAGCAGCAGTAGCTGCAATGTCACTTCAATCAGTGCTTTGTGCTAAATAAAAATAATAACATTTTTTTTTTTTATGTTTCTGAATAAAATATCAAGAATGTTCCTTCATGCAGTGTGTTTTGTGCTTCTTGTCTATGTCCCTGTGGGATCATTGTTTCAATTCCCCTTATGTCATCTGTTTGGTAATCACATGTTAAATACATGGCAATTGTTCGAATTTATTACTCTTTTACTCCCATGTGTTATGGTAGTTTTTATATTTGTTTATGTCTTTATTATATTCAATTGAACTCCCAATTGTGATATTGTGATATCTTAATGTTTGTATGAGGTTTGGTAGACAAATTAATTAATGCTATTATAGAATCAACAATGGAATTGAAAATTTTCATTTTATTATTTGGGGGTAAATAAATGAGCTATAAATTATTTTTTTTTTATTACGTTCAATGCATTTGGAGCATATTCCTGTACAAAGTGAGTCAGCTTGTTAGTTCTAATTTGATCTCAGATTCATGCCAACATGTGGGCCCATTACACGTCGGATGCTTTTCAAATATGCATCATCTTTACATTTAAGAGACGTTGCTTACTTAAACTTTCTAATCATTCTAGATTGTTAATTTATCTACTGTTATAATACTGTTTCAACAAGAACACATCTAGAGCCTTTTATTTTTTTCCATCATAATCTTCCTATCTTCGTATTAGCTTGATTATTTTAATTTATAATTAACAAAATAGAGCAAATTTATTATAATTTAACATCCAAATTTACGTCATTCATTAGAATAAATGTGGCCTAGTGATCTATAGACACAAACTAACTAGTGGTATAGTATTTCTCATAGCACTCAAACTAAAACTAAAGCTAAAGCAAGTCAAAAAAACTATATTAATTGCAATAATCAACACAAAATTCACAAACTACTCATCAAACCTTTTATTTAAAAAATAAAATTAAAAAAAAAAGAAACGCATTATCTAACTTTATAAAACAAGCAGCCCAATCAAATGATTCTAAAATCATATTTCCTTTAAAAAAGCAGTCTAGATAAATAATGAGGCCAATTATTCCAAAACATTTAAAAATTTAAAATACACATACATATATATATATATATATATATATATTATTTCAAAAAAAAAGTATATTAATTAATTAATTATATAAAAATTTAGAGAATTATCTTTCTAAAATATATATAAAAAAATGCACATATAAAATTTATATCAATTAGAGATAAGGTACGTATAATTTAACAAAATAATAATTTTTAATTTAACAAATAAACCGAGAAGACCGGTATAGTTAGACTGACAAGAGTCAAGAACACAGCATCAAAACTAGAAACGTAATCTGCAAGACACCACCGGTTCACCGGATACTACTACGTGGACCGAGGGCAATTACGTAAAATCGCTCGAATCAGAACAAGTGAGAAAGATATAAAAATTCTAGCTTGACCGGGTCACCCAACCCCCGCAACACACTCTTTCTCAGCCTCACACTTTCCTTCTTCTTCTTCTTCTTCTTCTTCTTCTTCTTCTTCTTCTTTCCATTCTTCTACTAGTCTTTTTGGTCTCCAAACCATCTTCTCATGCTACCCAGCTTCAACCCTTAAAGACCAGCTGACCCTTATACCAAGACAACACTTTTGATGATGGCCGGACCTACAGCCGCCGCCTCCGCCGTCGCTGTGACTTCCGCTGGTGCTGGGGGTGAAGTTGCCAAGAATCTTGATGAGGTGTTGGCGATTCCTATCTTGCTGGCTGAGCGGGTTCGCAAGGCCGTTGCTGAGGCGGAGTCGTTCAAGTCCGAATGCGTCGAACTTGGGCGCCACGCTGATATCTTGGCCGACATGCTCCGCACGCTCCGCCAAGTCGTTCGGCGCACGGCCTCGGTTTACGAGCGCCCCGTGCGACGAATCGTTGGGGAGGTTGAGAAAGCGCTGGAACGATCCCTCGCACTCGCGCGGCGTTGTCGGCATGCTGGTGTGTTCCGCCGTGTGGTCACGATGACCACTGGCTCTACCGATTTTCCGTAAAGCTCTGACCTTGCTTGAAGCTTCTGCTGGGGACCTCCGCTGGATTCTCTCTGTTTATTCGGTTGATGATCTTGACGAGGGTGTTAGCATGCCGCCGATCGCCAGCACTGAACCGATCCTTTCCTTCGTCTGGAACCGCATCGCGGTTGTGCACATCAGTCGCAGTGGCGTCGCGCTTGCGGATTCCGCGATGATCCTCGCTAACCTCGCGCTAGACAACGATAGGTACAAAAAGATCATCATCGAGGAAGAAGGTGCTCGTCCGCTTGTCTCGCTTCTCAAGGACGGCCCCTCTGTTGAGTCCCAGATCGCCGCCGCTACCGCTCTCGCTAACCTTGCTTTCGATGGCGAGAGCGTGGCCGTGCTCCTCAGGAACCTCGTGGTTCCTGCGATTGTTCAGGTGCTATTTGATTCCCCGACGAGACTCCAAACCCTAGCTGCTCAACTGATTTCCAAGATGGCTTATCACAGTCCTGAGGCTCAAGAAGAGTTCGCTAGAGAGAACGCCATTCGACCCCTCGTCTCCCTTCTCTCCTTCGAAGTCCCCCTCGATGAACCCAAGCCCGCCGCCAAGAAACCCACCAGCATCCACTCCGTCGTCCAGATCAACCGCGATCTTGGTAAGGGTCTTAATCCCTGGTTCTTTCCATTCCGACAGCGGAAGCAGCAGGGGTGGTTCTATCCGAGACAACCATCACAATCGCATGAAAGAACGGGAGAACGAGCCTCCGGAGGTGATGCTTAAGCTCAAGGTCGCTTGCTCGGACGCTCTCTGCAAACTCTCCCGCATGTGCATCTCCAATAGCCGCAAGATTACCGAAACCAAAGGCCTACTCTGTCTCTCCAAGATCATTGAGAGAGAGAAGGGGGAGCTGCAACTCAATTGCTTAATGACAGTGATGGAGATCACTGCCGCAGCAGAGTTAGACGCTGACCTCCGCCGTTCTGCTTTCAAGACGAATTCCCCTGCTGCCAAGTCTGTGGTTGATCAGCTTCTAAGTGTGGTGTTGCAGGGGAACATCCCAGCTCTGCAAATTACGGCAATGAAAGCTATCGGCTCATTGGCTCGCACATTCCCCGCCCGGGAGACGAGAATTTTGAGTCCTCTAGTCAACCAGCTCAGCCATTGGAATCCTGATGTTGCAGCAGAAGCTGCCAGAGCACTGGGGAAAGTTTGTCCAGAGTGAGAACTTCCTCTGCGTTGAGCACTCCAAGGCCATTATTGAGTTCGGGGCAGTGACTCCTTTAATGAGACTGTTGAAATTGGGGGAGAAAACACAGTTGCCCGCATTGATACTACTCTGTCTTCTTATTATAAATGTGCCAAACAATGAAGATATTGAGCGTTCAAAGGCATTGACTGCTCTTGATGTGTTGACTCGGTCCCCTGTTGCTCAAGATAACTCTGTCAAGGACTTGCTCGACAGGGCCATGGAAAGTCTTGAGTTTTATCATGTTACCCATGCTCATCGGCACACATAGGATATCATTTGCTAAATAACACTGGTTGGAAATGCTGGACAATGATGGTGTTTGCTTGGGAGAACAGTTGCTTCAAAAAGCTCTAGCTCTGATATTAGTTAGATAGAGGTGATTTCAGGTTTCAAGGAGGATAAGAAATTTTATCTTGTTTGATCTTCTCAATTGCTTTGTCTCCTGGAAAATCATAAAAATTCTTGGCTTGGCACGCACTTCTTCAAGCTTAGAAGTTAGAAGGAAGCTTATTATGGATCAAGTTGTTGAGGACGTTTCAGGTTGTACATAAATTAGAGAGCATTCTTTGACTTGAAAATGAGCAAACACGGTATTGATTCTGTGGTATTCTTGTGTTATTTTTTTACTTGGCCTCTTCCCTCAGGTACTATTGGTTACTAACATTGTTATTATGTCATCTTTGGTGCACCATTCAAATTTATCCCCTTTTAGCATATTCTATATCACAAAATTTTGGTAATCTCTTTTTTCTTTTTTCCTTCAGAATTTCAAGCAAATAACAAAATGTTCCATGAGCATTTACATAAGAATACCATTTCATGAAAATATGAAATCGTGATGCTCTTTTGGGATTTTAATGTATATATATATATATAGCACCCATAAGAATTAAATTACATTTCTATATCCTTTAGAAATTGTTTTATCTGTTGATCAGATACACAGAAATTATACACACACACACACATATATATATATATATATATTGAGCTATATTATTAGTAGTTATCAATTTATCAAACTTTTTAAATACTGATGCAGGTTGTTATGACATAAGCAAATAAAATTAATAACTTCCCTTAGTTTCAAAATTCCATGCCTGGGAACTTGCGGCCAATTTGTTGAAAGTTATCAGTTAAGTACTTTAAGCAACTTACCACACTTGAGCTGTTCTACACACTGCCCTTG
Source organism: Dioscorea cayenensis subsp. rotundata (assembly GCF_009730915.1). Classification (NCBI taxonomy): domain Eukaryota; kingdom Viridiplantae; phylum Streptophyta; class Magnoliopsida; order Dioscoreales; family Dioscoreaceae; genus Dioscorea; species Dioscorea cayenensis. The sequence continues at coordinate 25,435,399 of NC_052475.1, forward strand.
AAAGTTCCCTCCCATGTCTATGGTACATAGCCTTTTGCATATTAGAGGTTTATATTTGTGCTTGTATTAGTGTTTGATTGAATAGCACACAATAATCATCAGTTATTGTTAGAACATGATATGTATAATTTATATAGTTGATTGTCAAATTGAAATTTCAATATCTTCCTCTAACTCAAATATGAATTTATCTTGAATTTGCAATGTGGTGTTTGCTGTAGATCATGTTTGAATTATCATTGGATTTCATGAAGATATCCCTTGAGAAGCTCCACCCTATCAAAATTTATAGCACTTTCTAACCTGCTTTTGTAGAATTTATGAGGCATTGCAAGGTGCTATGATAATTGCAGATGATGCCTTATTGTTGTGTTACGAAATAGATGTTTTCTACAGAATCATACATACATGATGGGGAATCGTAGGTCAGGATGCTATTTAATGGATTTTAGGTTTCCAATCAAGGTACAATTCTTCCTTCAGTATAATATCATAGTTTCTATAGGTTAGCATATGCTGAGTAATTTCTTGATAGGATTTAAGACTTAGGAAGAAGCTGTTTGTTATCAAGTTTAATGTAAATTTCTAATTCTGCTATATATTTATCATATGTAAATATTTTGAAATAATGTGCAATAAAAAGAGCTACATATCAATAATGAGAAAGATACTGCAGAAAAATTTGGTAAGGTTTACTCCATTGACTTTCTTTGGTTTGCCACATAAATCTAAAAACCAAAATATTTTTCTTAAGTTAAGTTTGGTCTGTGTCAGCCAGTCAGCCAATTGTTGTAATTGTTGCAATGATCAGTAAAGGTTCAGGAATGACTATCTCAAATTTACATAGATATGTCGGATTTGTTGGCTGCATGTTCTATGTTTTGGACAGAAAATGAACAGTGTTTTACCTGATACTCATTGCCATCTATGGCAAGTGATGTCAACATTGCATGCAAGGGAATGAAAATTATTATATTGTTTTAATCTCGTTGAGCTATGATCAGTGGTGTTTTTCTGAGCTTTTCTGTTTTGATATGTTCCATTCCGGTTTTAAATTGATCATGTTTGTTTAGGTTATGCTGTTTAAATTGCTGGATGGTAAGATTGAGGGTAGCATATGTCCTGAGGAAATAAAGGAGTGTGTGCACCATTTCTTCAGGTTTGGATGCTCCTGTTCATCGACATTTTTTTATTTTGGTTGCCCATATGAATATGGCAGTTTACTTTAGATCTGTTGAAGCTTTCAACCAGGTGAAGTTGCGGATTTGATATGCTTTTATCTGCTGCTAATGATGTTCATGTACATTTGTTCATGGTTTGCTTGACATTTAACATGGTTTTGCTTCTAATTTGGCATGGATGTCAACTGATAAAATTGCCAATGAATGCGGCTAAACTAGTGTACTTCTTTGGATGGTCCATCTTTTTCTATTTTTCTGAAACTATAAGCCCTAACCAGCAAGGCCCATATATTTTACCTGTTATTCCATTTTGGTAGCTCCCACAAATGTTTTACAGAAATTATTCCCTAGTGAATCATTTTGTGCACTATTTGGATGCATCTGAAATCTTAGCGATTTTGACTCTTTGGATGATAAACCGGCAAGTAGATGCTCAAAGACCTAACTTTTGTTGTCTAGAATATTGCATGTGCCATTAGCTGTGAATAGATTTGGCTTGAGTTCTCACAGCAAACTTGTTAAAAAGCTTGGGATGAAGATTATATCAATTCAAGGCTTCTGAGGTGCAATAGCTCATTAGTTGAACATGATTTTTTATTTTTTTTTAAGAGATGGAGAAGAGACACACGGGTTTATATTGTTATGTATGACAAGGTTATTAAATATATATATATATATATATATATATATATATGTAAACCCCCAAAATTAATTATATATATATATATATATGTTTTTTATATGGACAAGTCTAATGTAAAAGATGTGTGCAGATGTGGAATTATTACATTTGTGTCAATAGAGTAAGAAAGAGATTGGAGCATTTGTGTATGGATGTGGAATTATCATACTTGTGTCAATAGAGTAAGAGATTGGAGCATGTTTCTTCGGTAGAACACATGACCACTCAAGAAATTAAGTATTAATAGTCTAAAACATTGGCAAAAAATCATTCTTTCCTCTGAAAAATTGTTTGTGTATATATATTTATAAATAGCCATGTTAACCTATCATGTTTGTAGGATTATGACAATGTTTGTATGTGTTTATTTCTTTAAAAAAAAATTTTTCTATTTATGCGGCATATAATATAACACTTGGCAGCTGAGGTCGACTGACCATGCTAGTTAATCTTGCACACCATCATGTGTCAATATAACAATAGATTTATTTTTTTATATTTACTACTATAAAAATGTTGCTTCATAAAATAAATTTTTTAAAAAACTAATAATAATAACAGATTATTTTAAGTTAACAATACTTTTTAATATAAACTTTCTTAATATATTAAGGCATCAATCATATGAAATATAAATTATCTTATTATATGGAAATACGAAATATATTTTTAGGACTTTTAGTAGAAACCTATGATAAATATATTTATCACAATGGTGGTCTCTAAGTTTTTATAATAAAAATACAATTGAAATTTTATTAGATCATTATTAAAGTAAGCAATTTCGCTAATTTTCAGGGGGTGTCAAGTAAAAAACCCTTATAAAATCCCAATCTTCTCATATTAGGGTTTTGGGTTCTTCGTGTGAGACGGCGTACCCCGAGCTTTTGGCCTCTCCCTTCAATGGCTTCCACCGATGCTCAGTTGGCGCCGCCGGCATCCCGTGTCAGCCGTGAGGCAGCAGGCCGCGCGGTGGATGCTCTTCTCAAGTGGATGCGTGGGCAGGCTAAGCAACGCAAAGCTCAGCTCCTGGAGCACGACGATCTCCTCTACCTCGTGCTTACCCTAAAGAAGATCCCTCCCAAAGGCCGCATCAACGCCTACCGGATCCCTCTCCCCCACCACCTCTACGACCTCTCTTCCACCTCCGCCTGCCTCATCGTCGATGACCGCCCCAAGTCCCCTCTCTCCGCCGCCGCTGCCCTTGATGTCGTCCGCTCCCTCGCCCTCCCCGTCTCTGAGGTCATCCCACTTTCCAAGCTTCGCTCCGATTACCACCCGTTTGAGGCCCGCCGCCGCCTTTGCGACTCTTATGACTTGTTCTTCGCTGATCGCCGTGTCATTCCATTGCTTCCCAGGCTCATTGGGCAAGCACTTCTTCAAAAAGAAGAAGATCCCGCTGCCTCTTGAACTGTCCCGCAAGTCTTGGCCGGAGCAGCTCCGGCAGTGCCTTGGTTCGACCCTGCTGTATCTCCGGTCGGGAACTTGCAGCGGGCTAAAGGTCGGTAGGGTTTCACAGGACCGGGATCAAATCGTTGACAATGTGCTCGCCGCCATCGATGGTGCTGTGCAGCTCGTGCCAAAGAAGTGGTCCAATGTTAGGTCTCTACACCTCAAGTCAGTGGAGTCCGTAGCCTTGCCAATCTATCAAACATTGCCCGAATTGGGTTTGAAGATTGAGCCTTTGCAGAAGGAGGAGGAGAGGAAACAAGAGCAAAAGGAGGATGATGCTGCTGATGAAGTTGTATTACAGACCCCCAAGCTATCACAGAGTTCTAAGAAGAAAACTAAGAGGAGGGGAAGGATCCACGAAGGACTTCTACCCTGATAGTCATGGGATGCTTGAACAAGGGGATGACAAGAAGGTCGGTCTGGACGATGACATTGCTGTTGAAGGTTCGGAAAGGTTGATAAAGAAGAAGAGGAAGAAGGAATTGAAGGTTGGAAAAGAAAAAACTGACAAGAAAGATGGTTTACCATTGATGATGGATGGAGACTTTGCTGCTGAGGATGAATTGAAGGATAACAGTAAAGTGAAGAGCTTGAATGGCAAAAAGGTGAAGAAAGTTAAAAAGAGTAAGGTGAGAACTTAAACAGATTGATTTAAAAATGCCTGCTTGTTTTTTTGTTTGTGGCTTGAGCTTTATTTATTATCAGAAGGGATTTATTGTATTCCTTTTCTAGTATTCGCCTTCTGATCTGTCATCCATGTTTTGACTTCTTTTTGGTATGATAAGGAGATATAATCTATGTTGGTCTCTTCATCTTGTTCACTTCACTTGTTGTTTTGCAAGATTGAAGCAGAAAGCTAGGCATGTTCTTTTGAATTTTTATTCAGTTATGATGAGGAAATTAATCAAAGGCATGTTCTTGATGAGAGTGTATGAGTGTGCAATTTGCTGCTGTTAATATTGTTCAATATTGCATATGACCACGGTCCCTGCACTGCAGTTCCCGGATTATTTTTAAATTTTTCTTAAAATTAAGTGGTTTATTGAAAAATATAATATCAAAATTAGTCCTTCTACTTTTCTTTCTTTTTAGTCTCTCTACTTAGAAATACTCTCAAATAATCTGAAGATATTAAAAGTAAAAAATTAAATTAAGTCATTTTTAAGAGTAGAGGGATTAGTGGAGCGCATTTCTCAGTAGAAGGACTAAAAAAAGATAAAAAGTATAAAAACCAATTCGGGTATTATACTTTTATTGAATGGTTTATCTTTTCTTCTCTCCACCTCTCATCTGATCCTTAACTGAGCTCGCCCCTTGCCAACCTAGCCTTGTGGGCGCTGGGCGAGCTTGCCCTGGACCAACAGTCTCACTGGAGCCAGCCTCTGGTGAGCCAAGTAGAGGCTCCTCAGGGTGGGACAATTTCCCTCAGACATGGGCTTGTCTAGGGTCTGAGACAAGCTCCTTCAGCCATGGAGAAAACTTACCTTGTCCGGTGAGTCATGTTATGGCTTCCCTTGGTGGGGCAGATCCACAAGGCTGGGGCTATGCAGGCTTGCTCAGCCCTTATGCAAACATAGTGAAGCTAGCTCGTTCAGCCTGGGTGAGCTCGAGCTCAGCTAGTAACCAGTTGGGAAAAAAAAAACCAAAAGCAATAGTAGGTATAAGATGTTTTCCTACAAAACCACAAGTTGATGAGGTAAGGACCTAGAGGTTTTCTAAAAATAATTGCTAATAACTCAAAAGTCCTTTTCAGTCTTATTGACGAGCCAAAACTCGTAACTGCACCAATGCCTTCGCATCAATAATAATTGCTTATTTTCCTGTTGGTTTAATTAATGTCTCATTTTATGTGCCGCATATCTTCAACCGGTGTTCCTGCAAGCTTTAGTTTAATCTAAATTCATCATTTATGTTGTCTTACTCAAAATGTTTACCCGGCTTTCTTTCTCCTTTTTCATCTGACAAATAACAAATAGTGAACTCCAGGCTGTACCCATAACGGATGGTATTAGACTGAAACAAATGCCTGGATATGAAAAAGTTCATATGAAGATTAACAATAGTGTGTTCACTGAAGCACATACCTAAAAGTTTCTACTTATGCTGAAAACCTCCACATCCTGATATACTTCTGTCCATGTGTAGTAACTATCTTGTTCATTCCAACGGCAAGACGAGTAATGGGAGGGCGCCTATACCTAAGAATGCTATCTAAGTTGGAGTCATCACCGAGACTTCTGCCCTTTATTACTTCAACCATATCATGGCCGGTACTTGTTGGGGCTGCATCAGCCACAAAGCTTGAAAGAACTTCACCAGTGTCTTGATTTAGAATGCGAAGCACACCATCGAGACCACCAACAGCCAACGATGATGAATAATTGGCAAGATGATGCACAGCATAGATCACATTTGGACTAGCTCGGGTCTCCCATAGTGGTCTCAAAGTCCTGAAACAATGAATTAAGATAAC